>NW_026894268.1:0-158346 GCF_032452875.1 Bos javanicus | reverse complement strand
GCATCACGTGAATGATCATGCACTGATCAGTTGACTGATCATGTACTGATCACGTGACTGATCATGCACTGATCACGTGGCTGATCATGCACTGATCTCGTGGACTGATCATGCAATGATCATGACTAGCAATCATGTACTGGATCACGTGACTGATCATGCACACCATAGTACATCATTAATCACTGCACTGATCACCTGACTCATCATGCACTGATCCGTGGCTGATCACACACTATCATGTGACTGATCATGCACTGATCACGTGGCTGATCATGCACTGATCACGTGGCTGATCATGCACTGATCACGTGGATATCATGCACTGATCACGTGGCTGATCACACACGTATCACATGACTGATCATGCACTGATCACGTGGCTATCATGCACTGATCACGTGGCTGATCATGCAATGATCACGTAGCTACCATGTATTGTGACGTGACTGATCATGCACTGATCACGTGATTGATCATGCACTGATCATGTGGCTGATCATGCACTGATCACGTGGCTGATCATGCAATGATCACGTAGCTACCATGTACTGATCACGTGACTGATCATGCACTGATCACGTAATTGATCATGCACTGATCATGTGGCTATCATGCACTGATCACGTGGCTGATCATGCACTGATCACGTAGCTACCATGTACTGGTCACGTGACTGATCATGCACTGATCACGTGACTGATCATGCACTGATCACGTGGCTATCATGCACTGATCACGTGGCTGATCATACACTGATCACGTAACTGATCATGCACTGATCACATGGCTGATCATGCACTGATCACGTGGCTGATCATGCAATGATCACGTGGCTACCATGCACTGGTCACGTGACTGATCATGCACTGATCACGTGGCTGATCATGCACTGATCACGTGGCTGATCATGCACTGATCACGTGACTGATCATGCACTGATCACGTGGCTGATCATGCACTGATCACGTGGCTGATCATGCACTGATCACGTGGCTGATCATGCACTGATCACGTGACTGATCATGCACTGATCACGTGACTGATCATGCACTGATCACGTGGCTATCATGCACTGATCACGTGGCTGATCATGCACTGATCACGTGGCTACCATGCACTGGTCACGTGACTGATCATGCACTGATCACGTAACTGATCATGCACTGATCACCTGACTTATCATGCATTGATCATGTGACTGATCATGCGCTGATCATGTTTGGTGTCACACACTGATCATGTGCCTCTGGAGGCAATGAACAAAGAGCTGAGTAGGCAGGAATCAGTCAGCAGGCTATAATCATGGAACTCAGCTGTGAGAAATCATGCTGCTCAGCTGGCAATAATCAAGCAGCTGAGCAGGCAGGAATTATGCAGCACAGGTGGCAATTGTCAAGCAGATGACAGGCAGGAATCGTGCAGCTCAGCTGGCAATTGTCAAGCAGATGAGCAGACAGTAATCACGCAGCTCAGCAGGCCCTGATCACGTGACTGAGCATGCACTGTTCACGTGGCTGATCATACACTGATCACGTGATGATCATGCACTGATCACGTGGATTCATGCACTGATCACGTGGCTGATCATGCACTGATCACGTGGCTGATCATGCACTGATCACGTGACTGATCATGCACTGATCACGTGGCTGATCATGCACTGATCACGTGGCTGATCATGCACTGATCACGGGACTGATCATGCACTGATCACGTGCACTATCATGCACTGACTACATGACTCACATGCACTGATCACGTGATGATCATGCACTGATCACGTGACTGATCATGCACTGATCACGTGGCTGATCATGCACTGATCACGTGGCTGATCATGCACTGATCACGTGGCTATCATGCACTGCTCACGTGGCTGATCATGCAATGATCACGTAGCTACCATGTACTGTCACGTGACTGATCATGCACTGATCACGTAACTGATCATGCACTGATCACGTGGCTGATCATGCACTGATCACGTGGCTGATCATGCACTGATCACGTGGCTATCATGCACTGATCACGTGGCTGGTCATACTGATCACGTGCCTATCATGCACTGATCACGTGGCTGATCATGCACTGATCACGTGACTGATCATGCACTGATCACGTGGCTGATCATGCACTGATCACGTGGCTGATCATGCACTGATCACGTGACTGATCATGCACTGATCACGTGGCTGATCATACACTGATCACGTAACTGATCATGCACTGATCACGTGGATATCATGCACTGATCACGTGGCTGATCATGCACTGATCACGTGGCTGATCATGCACTGTCACGTGACTGATCATGCACTGATCACGTGGCTGATCATGCACTGATCACGTGACTGATCATGCACTGTTCACGTGACTGATCATGCACTGATCACGTGACTGATCATGCACTGATCACGTGGCTATCATGCACTGATCACGTGGCTATCATGCACTGATCACGTGGCTGATCACACACGTATCACGTGACTGATCATGCACTGATCACGTGGCTATCATGCACTGATCACGTGGCTATCATGCACTGATCACGTGACTGATCATGCACTGATCATGTAGCTATCATGCACTGATCACGTGACTGATCATGCACTGATCACGTGGCTATCATGCACTGATCACGTGGCTGATCATGCAATGATCACGCAGCTACCATGTACTGGTCACATGACTGATCATGCACTGATCACATAATTGATCATGCACTGATCACGTGGCTTATCATGCACTGATCATGTGACTGATCATGTGCTGATCATGTTTGGATCACACACTGATCATGTGCCTCTGGAGGCAATGAACATAGAGCTGAGTAGGCAGGAATCAGTCAGCAGGCTATAATCATGGAACTCAGCTCTGAGAAATCATGCTGCTCAGCTGGCAATAATCAAGTAGATGAGCAGGCAGGAATTACGCAGCACAGGTGGCAATTGTCAAGGAGATGACAGGCAGGAATCGTGCAGCTCAGCTGGCAATTGTCAAGCAGATGAGCAGACAGTAATCACGCAGCTCAGCAGGCCCTGATCACGTGACTGAGCATGCACTGTTCACGTGGCTGATCACACACCTGATCACGTGACTGATCATGCACTGATCATGTGACTGATCATGCACTGATCACGTGGCTATCATGCACTGATCACGTGGCTGATCATACACTGATCACGGGACTGATCATGCACTGATCATGGCGCTATCATGCACTGACTACGTGACTGATCATGCACTGATCACGTGGCTGATCATGCACTGATCACGTGACTGATCATACACTGATCACGTGGCTGATCATGCACTGATCACGTGGCTATCATGCACTGATCACGTGACTGATCATGCAATGATCACGTAGCTACCATGTACTGGTCACGTGACTGATCATGCACTGATCACGTGACTGATCATGCACTGATCACGTGGCTGATCATGCACTGATCACGTGGCTGATCATGCACTGATCACGTGACTGATCATGCACTGATCACGTGACTGATCATGCACTGATCACGTGGCTATCATGCACTGATCACGTGGCTGATCATGCACTGATCACGTGACTGGTCATGCACTGATCACGTGGCTGATCATGCACTGATCACGTGACTGATCATGCACTGATCACGTGACTGATCATGCACTGATCACGTGGCTATCATGCACTGATCATGTGGCTGATCATGCGATGATCACGCAGCTACCATGTACTGGTCACGTGACTGATCATGCACTGATCACGTGACTGATCATGCACTGATCACGTGGCTATCATGCACTACACACGTGGCTGATCATGACACCATGTACATGGTCACGTGAATGATCATACACTGATCACGTGACTGATCATGCACTGATCACGTGGCTATCATGCACTGATCACGTGGCTGATCATGCACTGATCACGTGGCTGATCACACACTGTCACGTGACTGATCATGCACTGATCACGTGGCACTCATGCACTGATCACGTGGCTGATCATACACTGCTCACGTAACTGATCATGCACTGATCACGTGGCTATCATGCACTGCTCACGTGGCTGATCATGGAATGATCACGTAGCTACCATATACTGGTCACGTGACTGATCATGCACTGATCACGTAAATGATCATGCACTGATCACGGACTGATCATGTACTGATCACGTGACTGATCATGCACTGATCACGTGGCTGATCATGCACTGATCACGTGACTGATCATGCACTGCTCACGTGGCTGATCATGCACTGATCACGTGAATAATCATGCACTGATCACGTGGCTATCATGCACTGATCACGTGGCTATCATGCACTGATCACGTGGCTGATCATGCACTGATCACGTGACTGATCATGCACTGATCACGTGGCTATCATGCACTGATCACGTGGCTATCATGCACTGATCACGTGGCTGATCATGCACTGATCACGTGGCTATCATGCACTGATCACGTGACTGATCATGCACTGATCACGTGGCTGATCATGCACTGATCACGTGACTGATCATGCACTGATCACGTGACTGATCATGCACTGATCACGTGACTGATCATGCACTGATCACGTGGCTATCATGCACTGATCACGTGGCTGATCATGCAATGATCAGCAGCTACCATGTACTGATCACATGACTGATCATGCACTGATCACGTGGCTATCATGCACTGATCACGTGGCTGATCATGCAATGATCATGCAGCTACCATGTACTGATCACGTGACTGATCATGCACTGATCACGTAATTGATCATGCACTGATCACGTGGCTGATCATGCACTGATCACGTGGCTGATCATGCACTGATCACGTGACTGATCATGCACTGATCACGTGACTGATCATGCACTGATCACGTGGCTATCATGCACTGATCACGTGGCTGATCATGCACTGATCACGTGCCTGATCATGCACTGATCACGTGGCTGATCATGCACTGATCACGTGACTGATCATGCACTGATCACGTGGCTATCATGCACTGCTCACGTGGCTGATCATGCATGATCACGCAGCTACCATGTCCTGGTCACATGACTGATCATGCACTGATCACGTGGCTATCATGCACTGATCACGAGACTGATCATGCACTGATCACGTCTATATCATGCACTGATCACATGACTGCCCATGCACTGATCACGTGGATGATCATACACTAATCATGTGACAGATCATGCACTGATCACGTGGCTGATCATGCACTGATACTGTGACTGAGCATGGACTGATCACATGACTATCATGTAGTGATCACGTGACTTAATGGCGCTGATCATGTGACTGATCATGCGCTGATCATGTTTGCTATCATACACTGATCATGTGCCTCTGGAGGCAATAAACAAAGAGCTGAGTAGGCACGAATCAAACAGTCAGCAGGCAATAATCATGGAACTCAGCTGTGAGGAATCATGCTGCTCAGCTGGCAATAATCAAGCAGCTGAGCAGGCAGGAATTACGCAGCACAGCTGGCAATTGTCAAGCAGATGACAGGCAGGAATCGTGCAGCTCAGCTGGCAATTGTCAAGCAGATGAGCAGACAGTAATCACGCAGCTCAGCAGGCCCTGATCACGTGACTGAGCATGCACTGTTCACGTGGCTGATCATACACTGATCACGTGATTGATCATGCACTGATCACTTGGATATCATGCACTGATCACGTGGCTGATCATACACTGTTCACGTGTCTGACCATGCACTGATCACGTGGCTGATCATACACTGCTCACGTAACTGATCATGCACTGATCACGTGGCTATCATGCACTGATCACGTGGCTGAACATGCACTGTTCACGTGGCTGATCACACACCTGTCACGTGACATATCATGCACTGATCACGTGGCACTCATGCACTGATCACGTGGCTGATCATACTCTGCTCACGTAACTGATCATGCACACATCACGTGGCTATCATGCACTGCTCACGTGGCTCGTCATGGAATGATCACGTAGCTACCATATACTGGTCACGTGACTGATCATGCAGATCACGTAAATGATCATGCACTGTTCACGTGACTGATCATGTACTGATCACGTGACTGATCATGCACTGATCACGTGGCTATCATGCACTGCTCACGTGGCTGATCATGCAATGATCACGTAGCAACCATGTACTGGTCACGTGACTGATCATGCACTGATCACGTAATTGATCCTGCACTGATCACGTGGCTCATCATGCACTGATCACGTGGCTGATCACACACGTATCACGTGACTGATCATGCACTGATCACGTGGCTATCATGCACTGATCACGTGGCTATCATGCACTGATCACGTGGATATCATGCACTGATCACGTGGCTGATCACACACGTATCACGTGACTGATCATGCACTGATCACGTGGCTATCATGCACTGATCACGTGGCTGATCATGCACTGATCACGTGGCTATCATGCACTGATCACGTGACTGATCATGCACTGATCACGTAATTGATCATGCACTGATCACGTGGCTGATCATGCACTGATCACGTGGCTATCATGCACTGATCACGTGGCTGATCATGCACTGATCACGAGGTACCATGCACTGATCACGTGACTGATCATGCACTGATCACGTGGCTGATCATGCACTGATCACGTGACTGATCATGCACTGATCACGTGACTGATCATGCACTGATCACGTGGCTATCATGCACTGATCACGTGGCTGATCATGCACTGATCACAGCTATCATGTACTGATCACGTGACTGATCATGCACTGATCACGTGGCTGATCATGCACTGATCACGTGACTGATCATGCACTGATCACGTGACTGATCATGCACTGATCACGTGGCTATCATGCACTGATCACGTGGCTGATCATGCACTGATCACGTGCTGATCATGCACAGATCACATGACTGATCATGCACTGATCACGTGACTGATCATGCACTGATCACGTGACTATCATGCACTGATCACGTGGCTGATCATGCACTGATCACGTGCTGATCATGCACTGATCACGTGACTGATCATGCACTGATCACGTAGCAATCATGCACTGATCACCTGGCTGATCATGCACTGATCACGTGGCTGATCATGCACTGATCACGTGGCTATCATGCACTGATCACGTGGCTGATCATGCACTGATACCGTGACTGAGCATGGACTGATCACATGACTATCATGTAGTGATCACGTGACTTAATGGCGCTGATCATGTGACTGATCATGCGCTGATCATGTTTGCTATCATACACTGATCATGTGCCTCTGGAGGCAATAAACAAAGAGCTGAGTAGGCATGAATCAAACAGTCAGCAGGCAATAATCATGGAACTCAGCTGTGAGGAATCATGCTGCTCAGCTGGCAATAATCAAGCAGCTGAGCAGGCAGGAATTACGCAGCACAGCTGGCAATTGTCAAGCAGATGACAGGCAGGAATCATGCAGCTCAGCTGGCAATTGTCAAGCAGATGAGCAGACAGTAATCACGCAGCTCAGCAGGCCCTGATCACGTGACTGAGCATGCACTGTTCACGTGGCTGATCATACACTGATCACGTGATTGATCATGCACTGATCACTTGGATATCATGCACTGATCACGTGGCTGATCATACACTGTTCACGTGTCTGACCATGCACTGATCACGTGGCTGATCATACACTGCTCACGTAACTGATCATGCACTGATCACGTGGCTGATCATGCACTGATCACGTGGCTGATCATGCACTGATCACGTGCTACCATGTACTGGTCACGTGACTGATCATGCACTGATCACGTGGCTGATCATGCACTGATCACGTGGCTGATCATGCACTGATCACGTGACTGATCATGCACTGATCACGTGACTGATCATGCACTGATCACGTGGCTATCATGCACTGATCACGTGGCTGATCATGCACTGATCACGCAGCTACCATGTACTGGTCACGTGACTGATCATGCACTGATCACGTAACTGATCATGCACTGATCACGTGGCTGATCATGCACTGATCATGTGACTGATCATGCACTGATCATGTTTGGTGTCATGCACTGATCATGTGCATATGGAGGCAATGAACAAAAGCTGAGTAGGCATGAATCAGTCAGCAGGCTATAATCATGGAACTCAGCTCTGAGAAATCATGCTGCTCAGCTGGCAATGATCAAGTAGATGATCAGGCAGGAATTATGCAGCACAGGTGGCAATTGTCAAGGAGATGACAGGCAGGAATCACGCAGCTCAGCATGCACTGATCACGTGACTGATCATGCACTGATCACGTAGCTATCATGCACTGATCACGTGGCTGATCATGCACTGATCACGGGACTGATGCACTGATCACGTGCACTATCATGCACTGACACATGACTCCACATGCACTGATCACGTGATGATCATGCACTGATCACGTGACTGATCATGCACTGATCACGTGACTGATCATGCACTGATCACGTGGCTGATCATGCACTGATCACGTGGCTATCATGCACTGATCACGTGGCTGATCATGCAATGATCACGTAGCTACCATGCACTGGTCACGTGACTGATCATGCACTGATCACGTGGCTGATCATGCACTGATCACGTGACTGATCATGCACTGATCACGTGACTGATCATGCACTGATCACGTGGCTATCATGCACTGATCACGTGGCTGATCATGCACTGATCACGTGTCTGATCATGCACTGATCACGTGGCTGATCATACACTGATCACGTAACTGATCATGCACTGATCACGTGGCTATCATGCACTGATCACGTGGCTGATCATGCACTGATCACGTGGCTGATCACACACTGTCACGTGACTGATCATGCACTGATCACGTGGCACTCATGCACTGATCACGTGGCTGATCATACACTGATCACGTAACTGATCATGCACTGATCACGTGGCTATCATGCACTGATCACGTGGCTGATCATGCAATGATCACGTAGCTACCATATACTGTCACGTGACTGATCATGCACTGATCACGTGAATGATCATGCACTGATCAGTTGACTGATCATGCACTGATCACGTGGCTATCATGCACTGCTCTCGTGGCTGATCATGCAATGATCACGTAGCAACAATGTACTGGTCACGTGACTGATCATGCACTGATCACGTAATTGATCATGCACTGATCACGTGACTCATCATGCACTGATCACGTGGCTGATCACACTGTATCACGTGACTGATCATGCACTGATCACGTGGCTATCATGCACTGATCACGTGGCTATCATGCACTGATCACGTGGATATCATGCACTGATCACGTGGCTGATCACACACGTATCACATGACTGATCATGCACTGATCACGTGGCTATCATGCACTGATCACGTGGCTATCATGCACTGATCACGTGGCTGATCATGCACTGATCACGTAGCTACCATGCACTGTCACGTGACTGATCATGCACTGATCACATAATTGATCATGCACTGATCACGTGGCTGATCATGCACTGATCACGTGACTGATCATGCACTGATCACGTGACTGATCATGCACTGATCACGTGACTGATCATGCACTGATCACGTGGCTATCATGCACTGATCACGTGGCTGATCATGCACTGATCACGTGGCTGATCATGCACTGATCACGTGACTGATCATGCACTGATCACGTAATTGATCATGCGGCTGATCATGCACTGATCACGTGACTGATCATGCACTGATCACGTGACTGATCATGCACTGATCACGTGGCTATCATGCACTATCACGTGGCTGATCATGCACTGATCATGTAGCTACCATGTACTGGTCACGTGAATGATCATACACCCATCAGGTGACTGATCATGCACTGATCACGTGGCTATCATGCACTGATCACGAGACTGATCATGCACTGATCACGTCTAATCATGCACTGATCACATGACTGCCCATGCACTGATCACGTGGATGATCATACACTAATCATGTGACAGATCATGCACTGATCACGTGGCTGATCATGCACTGATACCGTGACTGAGCATGGACTGATCACATGACTATCATGTAGTGATCACGTGACTTAATGGCGCTGATCATGTGACTGATCATGCACTGATCATGTTTGCTATCATACACTGATCATGTGCCTCTGGAGGCAATAAACAAAGAGCTGAGTAGGCACGAATCAAACAGTCAGCAGGCAATAATCATGGAACTCAGCTGTGAGGAATCATGCTGCTCAGCTGGCAATAATCAAGCAGCTGAGCAGGCAGGAATTACGCAGCACAGCTGGCAATTGTCAAGCAGATGACAGGCAGGAATCGTGCAGCTCAGCTGGCAATTGTCAAGCAGATGAGCAGACAGTAATCACGCAGCTCAGCAGGCCCTGATCACGTGACTGAGCATGCACTGTTCACGTGGCTGATCATACACTGATCACGTGATTGATCATGCACTGATCACTTGGATATCATGCACTGATCACGTGGCTGATCATACACTGTTCACGTGTCTGACCATGCACTGATCACGTGGCTGATCATACACTGCTCACGTAACTGATCATGCACTGATCACGTGGCTATCATGCACTGATCACGTGGCTGATCATGCACTGATCACGTGCTGATCATGCACTGATCACGTGACTGATCATGCACTGATCACGTGGCTATCATGCACTGATCACGTGGCTGATCATGCACTGATCACGTAGCTACCATGCACTGATCACGTGACTGATCATGCACTGATCACGTGACTGATCATGCACTGATCACGTGACTGATCATGCACTGATCACGTGGCTGATCATGCACTGATCACGTGACTGATCATGCACTGATCACGTGGCTGATCATGCACTGATCACGTGACTGATCATGCACTGATCACGTGGCTATCATGCACTGATCACGTGGCTGATCATGCACTGATCACGTGATGATCATGCACTGATCACGTGACTGATCATGCACTGATCACGTGGCTATCATGCACTGATCACGTGGCTGATCATGCACTGATCACGTAGCTACCATGTACTGGTCACGTGACTGATCATGCACTGATGCGTGACTGATCATGCACTGATCACGTGGCTATCATGCACTGATCACGTGGCTGATCATGCACTGATCACGTGGCTGATCATGCACTGATCACGTGACTGATCATGCACTGATCACGTGGCTATCATGCACTGATCACGTGGCTGATCATGCACTGATCACGTGGCTGATCATGCACTGATCACGTGGCTATCATGCACTGATCACGTGGCTGATCATGCACTGATACCGTGACTGAGCATGGACTGATCACATGACTATCATGTAGTGATCACGTGACTTAATGGCGCTGATCATGTGACTGATCATGCGCTGATCATGTTTGCTATCATACACTGATCATGTGCCTCTGGAGGCAATAAACAAAGAGCTGAGTAGGCACGAATCAAACAGTCAGCAGGCAATAATCATGGAACTCAGCTGTGAGGAATCATGCTGCTCAGCTGGCAATAATCAAGCAGCTGAGCAGGCAGGAATTACGCAGCACAGCTGGCAATTGTCAAGCAGATGAGCAGACAGTAATCACGCAGCTCAGCAGGCCCTGATCACGTGACTGAGCATGCACTGTTCACGTGGCTGATCATACACTGATCACGTGACTGATCATGCACTGATCACGTGGATATCATGCACTGATCACGTGGCTGATCATGCACTGATCACGTGTCTGATCATGCACTGATCACGTGGCTGATCATACACTGCTCACGTAACTGATCATGCACTGATCACGTGGCTGATCATGCACTGATCACGTGGCTGATCATGCACTGATCACGTGGCTGATCATGCACTGATCACGTGACTGATCATGCACTGATCACGTGACTGATCATGCACTGATCACGTGGCTATCATGCACTGATCACGTGGCTGATCATGCACTGATCACGCAGCTACCATGCACTGGTCACATGACTGATCATGCACTGATCACGTAACTGATCATGCACTGATCACGTGGCTTATCATGCACTGATCATGTGACTGATCATGTGCTGATCATGTTTGGTGTCATACACTGATCATGTGCCTCTGGAGGCAATGAACAAAGAGCTGAGTAGGCAGGAATCAGTCAGCAGGCTATAATCATGGAACTCAGCTCTGAGAAATCATGCTGCTCAGCTGGCAATAATCAAGTAGCTGAGCAGGCAGGAATTATGCAGCACAGGTGGCAATTGTCAAGCAGATGACAGGCAGGAATCGTGCAGCTCAGCTGGCAATTGTCAAGCAGATGAGCAGACAGTAATCACGCAGCTCAGCAGGCCCTGATCACGTGACTGAGCATGCACTGTTCACGTGGCTGATCACACACTGATCACGTGACTGATCATGCACTGATCACGTGATATCATGCACTGATCACGTGGCTGATCATGCACTGATCACGTGGCTGATCATGCACTGATCACGTGACTGATCATGCACTGATCACGTAGCTATCATGCACTGATCACGTGGCTGATCATGCACTGATCACGGGACTGATCATGCACTGATCACGGCACTATCATGCATTGATACATGACTGACATGCACTGATCACGTGATGATCATGCACTGATCACGTGACTGATCATGCACTGATCACGTGACTGATCATGCACTGATCACGTGGCTGATCATGCACTGATCACGTGGCTATCATGCACTGATCACGTGGCTGATCATGCACTGATCACGTAGCTACCATGTACTGATCACGTGACTGATCATGCACTGATCACGTGACTGATCATGCACTGATCACGTGGCTGATCATGCACTGATCACGTGGCTGATCATGCACTGATCACGTGGCTATCATGCACTGATCACGTGGCTGATCATACTGATCACGTGCCTGTCATGCACTGATCACGTGGCTGATCATGCACTGATCACGTGACTGATCATGCACTGATCACGTGGCTATCATGCACTGATCACGTGGCTGATCATGCAATGATCACGTAGCTACCATGCACTGGTCACGTGACTGATCATGCACTGATCACGTGGCTGATCATGCACTGATCACGTGACTGATCATGCACTGATCACGTGACTGATCATGCACTGATCACGTGGCTATCATGCACTGATCACGTGGCTGATCATGCACTGATCACGTGTCTGATCATGCACTGATCACGTGGCTGATCATGCACTGATCACGTAACTGATCATGCACTGATCACGTGGCTATCATGCACTGATCACGTGGCTGATCATGCACTGATCACGTGGCTGATCATGCACTGTCACGTGACTGATCATGCACTGATCACGTGGCACTCATGCACTGATCACGTGGCTGATCATACACTGATCACGTGACTGATCATGCACTGATCACGTGGCTATCATGCACTGATCACGTGGCTGATCATGCAATGATCACGTAGCTACCATATACTGGTCACGTGACTGATCATGCACTGATCACGTGAATGATCATGCACTGATCACGTGACTGATCATGCACTGATCACGTGGCTATCATGCACTGATCACGTGGCTGATCATGCACTGATCACGTGACTGATCATGCACTGATCACGTGGCTGATCATGCACTGATCACGTGGCTATCATGCACTGATCACGTGGCTGATCATGCACTGATCACGTAGCTATCATGCACTGATCACGTGACTGATCATGCACTGATCACGTGATTGATCATGCACTGATCACGTGGCTGATCATGCACTGATCACGTGGCTGATCACACTATCACGTGACTGATCATGCACTGATCACGTGGCTAATCATGCACTGATCACGTGGCTATCATGCACTGATCACGTGGATATCATGCACTGATCACGTGGCTGATCACACACTATCACGTGACTGATCATGCACTGATCACGTGGCTATCATGCACTGATCACGTGGCTGATCATGCACTGATCACGTAGCTATCATGCACTGATCACGTGACTGATCATGCACTGATCACGTGACTGATCATGCACTGATCACGTGGCTGATCATGCACTGATCACGTGACTGATCATGCACTGATCACGTGACTGATCATGCACTGATCACGTGGCTATCATGCACTGATCACGTGGCTGATCATGCACTGATCACGTGACTGATCATGCACTGATCACGTGGCTGATCATGCACTGATCACGTGGCTGATCATGCACTGATCACGTGACTGATCATGCACTGATCACGTGGCTATCATGCACTGATCACGTGGCTGATCATGCACTGATCACGTGGCTATCATGCACTGATCACGTGACTGATCATGCACTGATCACGTGGCTGATCATGCACTGATCACGTGACTGATCATGCACTGATCACGTGGCTGATCATGCACTGATCACGTGGCTATCATGCACTGATCACGTGGCTGATCATGCACTGATCACGTAGATACCATGTACTGATCACGTGACTGATCATGCACTGATCACGTGGCTGATCATGCACTGATCACGTGACTGATCATGCACTGATCACGTGACTGATCATGCACTGATCACGTGGATATCATGCACTGATCACGTGGCTGATCATGCACTGATCACGTGTCTGATCATGCACTGATCACGTGGCTGATCATGCACTGATCACGTAACTGATCATGCACTGATCACGTGGCTATCATGCACTGATCACGTGGCTGATCATGCACTGATCACGTGGCTGATCACACACTGATCACGTGACTGATCATGCACTGATCACGTGGCACTCATGCACTGATCACGTGGCTGATCATACACTGATCACGTAACTGATCATGCACTGATCACGTGGCTATCATGCACTGATCACGTGGCTGATCATGCACTGATCACGTAGCTATCATATACTGATCACGTGACTGATCATGCACTGATCACGTGAATGATCATGCACTGATCACGTGACTGATCATGCACTGATCACGTGGCTATCATGCACTGATCACGTGGCTGATCATGCACTGATCACGTAGCTACCATGCACTGGTCACGTGACTGATCATGCACTGATCACGTGAATGATCATGCACTGATCACGTGACTGATCATGCACTGATCACGTGACTGATCATGCACTGATCACGTGGCTATCATGCACTGATCACGTGGCTGATCATGCAATGATCACGTAGCAACCATGTACTGGTCACGTGACTGATCATGCACTGATCACGTAATTGATCATGCACTGATCACGTGGCTGATCATGCACTGATCACGTGGCTGATCACACACTGATCACGTGACTGATCATGCACTGATCACGTGGCTATCATGCACTGATCACGTGGCTATCATGCACTGATCACGTGGATATCATGCACTGATCACGTGGCTGATCATGCACTGATCACGTGACTGATCATGCACTGATCACGTGGCTATCATGCACTGATCACGTGGCTGATCATGCACTGATCACGTAGCTACCATGCACTGTCACGTGACTGATCATGCACTGATCACGTGACTGATCATGCACTGATCACGTGGCTATCATGCACTGATCACGTGGCTGATCATGCACTGATCACGTAGCTATCATGCACTGTCACGTGACTGATCATGCACTGATCACGTGACTGATCATGCACTGATCACGTGGCTATCATGCACTGATCACGTGGCTGATCATGCACTGATCACGTGGCTATCATGCACTGATCACGTGACTGATCATGCACTGATCACGTGACTGATCATGCACTGATCACGTGGCTATCATGCACTGATCACGTGGCTGATCATGCACTGATCACGTGACTGATCATGCACTGATCACGTGGCTGATCATGCACTGATCACGTGGCTGATCATGCACTGATCACGTGGCTATCATGCACTGATCACGTGACTGATCATGCACTGATCACGTGACTGATCATGCACTGATCACGTGGCTGATCATGCACTGATCACGTGACTGATCATGCACTGATCACGTGGCTGATCATGCACTGATCACGTGACTGATCATGCACTGATCACGTGGCTGATCATGCACTGATCACGTGACTGATCATGCACTGATCACGTGACTGATCATGCACTGATCACGTGGCTATCATGCACTGATCACGTGGCTGATCATGCACTGATCACGCAGCTACCATGCACTGATCACGTGACTGATCATGCACTGATCACGTGACTGATCATGCACTGATCACGTGGCTTATCATGCATTGATCATGTGACTGATCATGTGCTGATCATGTTTGGTATCATACACTGATCATGTGCCTCTGGAGGCAATGAACAAAGAGCTGAGTAGGCACGAATCAGTCAGCAGGCAATAATCATGGAACTCAGCTGTGAGAAATCATGCTGCTCAGCTGGCAATAATCAAGCAGCTGAGCAGGCAGGAATTACGCAGCACAGCTGGCAATTGTCAAGCAGATGACAGGCAGGAATCGTGCAGCTCAGCTGGCAATTGTCAAGCAGATGAGCAGACAGTAATCACGCAGCTCAGCAGGCCCTGATCACGTGACTGAGCATGCACTGTTCACGTGGCTGATCACACACTGATCACGTGATGATCATGCACTGATCACGTGATTCATGCACTGATCACGTGGCTGATCATGCACTGATCACGTGGCTGATCATGCACTGATCACGTGACTGATCATGCACTGATCACGTGGCTATCATGCACTGATCACGTGGCTGATCATGCACTGATCACGGGACTGATCATGCACTGATCACGTGCACTATCATGCACTGATACATGACTGACATGCACTGATCACGTGATGATCATGCACTGATCACGTGACTGATCATGCACTGATCACGTGACTGATCATGCACTGATCACGTGGCTGATCATGCACTGATCACGTGGCTATCATGCACTGATCACGTGGCTGATCATGCAATGATCACGTAGCTATCATGCACTGTCACGTGACTGATCATGCACTGATCACGTAACTGATCATGCACTGATCACGTGGCTGATCATGCACTGATCACGTGGCTGATCATGCACTGATCACGTGGCTATCATGCACTGATCACGTGGCTGATCATACTGATCACGTGGCTGTCATGCACTGATCACGTGGCTGATCATGCACTGATCACGTGACTGATCATGCACTGATCACGTGACTGATCATGCACTGATCACGTGGCTATCATGCACTGATCACGTGGCTGATCATGCACTGATCACGTGACTGATCATGCACTGATCACGTGGCTGATCATGCACTGATCACGTGACTGATCATGCACTGATCACGTGGCTATCATGCACTGATCACGTGGCTGATCATGCACTGATCACGTGGCTGATCATGCACTGTCACGTGACTGATCATGCACTGATCACGTGGCACTCATGCACTGATCACGTGGCTGATCATGCACTGATCACGTGACTGATCATGCACTGATCACGTGGCTATCATGCACTGATCACGTGGCTGATCATGCACTGATCACGTAGCTACCATATACTGATCACGTGACTGATCATGCACTGATCACGTGAATGATCATGCACTGATCACGTGACTGATCATGCACTGATCACGTGACTGATCATGCACTGATCACGTGGCTATCATGCACTGATCACGTGGCTGATCATGCAATGATCACGTAGGAACCATGTACTGGTCACGTGACTGATCATGCACTGATCACGTAATTGATCATGCACTGATCACGTGGCTGATCATGCACTGATCACGTGGCTGATCACACACTGATCACGTGACTGATCATGCACTGATCACGTGGCTATCATGCACTGATCACGTGGCTGATCATGCACTGATCACGTGGCTATCATGCACTGATCACGTGGCTGATCATGCACTGATCACGTAGCTATCATGCACTGATCACGTGACTGATCATGCACTGATCACGTGACTGATCATGCACTGATCACGTGGCTATCATGCACTGATCACGTGGCTGATCATGCACTGATCACGTGACTGATCATGCACTGATCACGTGACTGATCATGCACTGATCACGTGGCTATCATGCACTGATCACGTGGCTGATCATGCACTGATCACGTAGCTATCATGCACTGATCACGTGACTGATCATGCACTGATGCGTGACTGATCATGCACTGATCACGTGACTATCATGCACTGATCACGTGGCTGATCATGCACTGATCACGTGACTGATCATGCACTGATCACGTGACTGATCATGCACTGATCACGTGGCTATCATGCACTGATCACGTGGCTGATCATGCACTGATCACGTGGCTGATCATGCACTGATCACGTGGCTATCATGCACTGATCACGTGGCTGATCATGCACTGATCACGTGACTGATCATGCACTGATCACGTGGCTGATCATGCACTGATCACGTGACTGATCATGCACTGATCACGTGACTGATCATGCACTGATCACGTGACTGATCATGCACTGATCACGTGGCTATCATGCACTGATCACGTGGCTGATCATGCACTGATCACGTAGCTATCATGCACTGATCACGTGACTGATCATGCACTGATCACGTGGCTGATCATGCACTGATCACGTGGCTGATCATGCACTGATCACGTGACTGATCATGCACTGATCACGTGACTGATCATGCACTGATCACGTGGCTATCATGCACTATCACGTGGCTGATCATGCACTGATCATGTAGCTACCATGTACCGGTCACGTGAATGATCATACACCCATCAGGTGACTGATAATGCACTGATCACGTGGCTATCATGCACTGATCACGAGACTGATCATGCACTGATCACGTCTAATCATGCACTGATCACATGACTGCCCATGCACTGATCACGTGGATGATCATACACTAATCATGTGACAGATCATGCACTGATCACGTGGCTGATCATGCACTGATACAGTGACTCAGCATGGACTGATCACATGACTAACATGTAGTGATCACGTGAATTAATGGCACTGATCATGTGACTGATAATGCGCTGATCATGTTTGCTATCATACACTGATCATGTGCCTCTGGAGGCAATAAACAAAGAGCTGAGTAGGCACGAATCAAACAGTCAGCAGGCAATAATCATGGAACTCAGCTCTGAGGAATCATGCTGCTCAGCTGGCAATAATCAAGCAGCTGAGCAGGCAGGAATTACGGAGCACAGCTGGCAATTGTCAAGCAGATGACAGGCAGGAATCGTGCAGCTCAGCTGGCAATTGTCAAGCAGATGAGCAGACAGTAATCACGCAGCTCAGCAGGCCCTGATCACGTGACTGAGCATGCACTGTTCACGTGGCTGATCATACACTGATCTCGTGATTGATCATGCACTGATCACTTGGATATCATGCACTGATCACGTGGCTGATCATACACTGTTCACGTGTCTGACCATGCACTGATCACGTGGCTGATCATGCACTGCTCACGTAACTGATCATGCACTGATCACGTGGCTATCATGCACTGATCACGTGGCTGATCATGCACTGATCACGTGGCTGATCATGCACTGATCACGTGACTGATCATGCACTGATCACGTGGCTATCATGCACTGATCACGTGGCTGATCATGCACTGATCACGTAGCTATCATGCACTGGTCACGTGACTGATCATGCACTGATCGTGACTGATCATGCACTGATCACGTGGCTATCATGCACTGATCACGTGGCTGATCATGCACTGATCACGTGACTGATCATGCACTGATCACGTGACTGATCATGCACTGATCACGTGCTATCATGCACTGATCACGTGGCTGATCATGCACTGATCACGTGGCTGATCATGCACTGATCACGTGGCTATCATGCACTGATCACGTGGCTGATCATGCACTGATACGTGACTGATCATGGACTGATCACATGACTATCATGTAGTGATCACGTGACTTAATGGCACTGATCATGTGACTGATCATGCGCTGATCATGTTTGCTATCATACACTGATCATGTGCCTCTGGAGGCAATAAACAAAGAGCTGAGTAGGCATGAATCAAACAGTCAGCAGGCAATAATCATGGAACTCAGCTGTGAGGAATCATGCTGCTCAGCTGGCAATAATCAAGCAGATGAGCAGGCAGGAATTACGCAGCACAGCTGGCAATTGTCAAGCAGATGACAGGCAGGAATCGTGCAGCTCAGCTGGCAATTGTCAAGCAGATGAGCAGACAGTAATCACGCAGCTCAGCAGGCCCTGATCACGTGACTGAGCATGCACTGTTCACGTGGCTGATCATACACTGATCACGTGATGATCATGCACTGATCACGTGGCTATCATGCACTGATCACGTGGCTGATCATGCACTGATCACGTGACTGATCATGCACTGATCACGTGACTGATCATGCACTGATCACGTGGCTATCATGCACTGATCACGTGGCTGATCATGCACTGATCACGGGACTGATCATGCACTGATCACGGCACTATCATGCACTGATACATGACTGACATGCACTGATCACGTGATGATCATGCACTGATCACGTGACTGATCATGCACTGATCACGTGACTGATCATGCACTGATCACGTGGCTGATCATGCACTGATCACGTGGCTATCATGCACTGATCACGTGGCTGATCATGCAATGATCACGTAGCTACCATGCACTGATCACGTGACTGATCATGCACTGATCACGTAATTGATCATGCACTGATCACGTGGCTGATCATGCACTGATCACGTGGCTGATCATGCACTGATCACGTGGCTATCATGCACTGATCACGTGGCTGATCATACTGATCACGTGGCTGTCATGCACTGATCACGTGGCTGATCATGCACTGATCACGTGACTGATCATGCACTGATCACGTGGCTATCATGCACTGATCACGTGGCTATCATGCACTGATCACGTGGCTGATCATGCACTGATCACGTAGCTATCATGCACTGATCACGTGACTGATCATGCACTGATCACGTGGCTGATCATGCACTGATCACGTGGCTGATCATGCACTGATCACGTGACTGATCATGCACTGATCACGTGGCTATCATGCACTGATCACGTGGCTGATCATGCACTGATCACGTGGCTGATCATGCACTGATCACGTGGCTGATCATGCACTGATCACGTGACTGATCATGCACTGATCACGTGGCTATCATGCACTGATCACGTGGCTGATCATGCACTGATCACGTGGCTGATCATGCACTGTCACGTGACTGATCATGCACTGATCACGTGGCACTCATGCACTGATCACGTGGCTGATCATACATGATCACGTAACTGATCATGCACTGATCACGTGGCTATCATGCACTGATCACGTGGCTGATCATGCACTGATCACGTAGCTACCATATACTGATCACGTGACTGATCATGCACTGATCACGTGAATGATCATGCACTGATCACGTGACTGATCATGCACTGATCACGTGACTGATCATGCACTGATCACGTGGCTATCATGCACTGCTCACGTGGCTGATCATGCACTGATCACGTAGCTACCATGTACTGGTCACGTGACTGATCATGCACTGATCACGTGACTGATCATGCACTGATCACGTGGCTGATCATGCACTGATCACGTGGCTGATCATGCACTGATCACGTGACTGATCATGCACTGATCACGTGGCTGATCATGCACTGATCACGTGGCTGATCATGCACTGATCACGTGGCTATCATGCACTGATCACGTGACTGATCATGCACTGATCACGTGACTGATCATGCACTGATCACGTGGCTGATCATGCACTGATCACGTGACTGATCATGCACTGATCACGTGACTGATCATGCACTGATCACGTGGCTGATCATGCACTGATCACGTGACTGATCATGCACTGATCACGTGACTGATCATGCACTGATCACGTGGCTTATCATGCACTGATCATGTGACTGATCATGTGCTGATCATGTTTGGTGTCATACACTGATCATGTGCCTCTGGAGGCAATGAACAAAGAGCTGAGTAGGCAGGAATCAGTCAGCAGGCTATAATCATGGAACTCAGCTGTGAGGAATCATGCTGCTCAGCTGGCAATAATCAAGCAGCTGAGCAGGCAGGAATTATGCAGCACAGGTGGCAATTGTCAAGCAGATGACAGGCAGGAATCGTGCAGCTCAGCTGGCAATTGTCAAGCAGATGAGCAGACAGTAATCACGCAGCTCAGCAGGCCCTGATCACGTGACTGAGCATGCACTGTTCACGTGGCTGATCATACACTGATCACGTGACTGATCATGCACTGATCACGTGGCTATCATGCACTGATCACGTGGCTGATCATGCACTGATCACGTGGCTGTCATGCACTGATCACGTGGCTGATCATGCACTGATCACGTGGCTGATCATGCACTGATCACGTGGCTATCATGCACTGATCACGTGGCTGATCATGCACTGATCACGGACTGATCATGCACTGATCACGTGAGCTATCATGCACTGATCACATGACTGATCATGCACTGATCACGTGGCTGATCATGCACTGATCACGTGACTGATCATGCACTGATCACGTGGCTGATCATGCACTGATCACGTGACTGATCATGCACTGATCACGTGACTGATCATGCACTGATCACGTGGCTGATCATGCACTGATCACGTGGCTATCATGCACTGATCACGTGGCTGATCATGCACTGATCACGTAGCTATCATGCACTGATCACGTGACTGATCATGCACTGATCACGTGCTGATCATGCACTGATCACGTGGCTGATCATGCACTGATCACGTGGCTGATCATGCACTGATCACGTGACTGATCATGCACTGATCACGTGGCTATCATGCACTGATCACGTGGCTGATCATACTGATCACGTGACTGTCATGCACTGATCACGTGGCTGATCATGCACTGATCACGTGACTGATCATGCACTGATCACGTGGCTATCATGCACTGATCACGTGGCTATCATGCACTGATCACGTGGCTGATCATGCACTGATCACGTAGCTATCATGCACTGATCACGTGACTGATCATGCACTGATCACGTGGCTGATCATGCACTGATCACGTGACTGATCATGCACTGATCACGTGACTGATCATGCACTGATCACGTGGCTATCATGCACTGATCACGTGGCTGATCATGCACTGATCACGTGTCTGATCATGCACTGATCACGTGGCTGATCATGCACTGATCACGTGACTGATCATGCACTGATCACGTGGCTATCATGCACTGATCACGTGGCTGATCATGCACTGATCACGTGGCTGATCATGCACTGTCACGTGACTGATCATGCACTGATCACGTGGCACTCATGCACTGATCACGTGGCTGATCATACACTGATCACGTGACTGATCATGCACTGATCACGTGGCTATCATGCACTGATCACGTGGCTGATCATGCACTGATCACGTAGCTACCATGCACTGGTCACGTGACTGATCATGCACTGATCACGTAACTGATCATGCACTGATCAGTGACTGATCATGCACTGATCACGTGACTGATCATGCACTGATCACGTGGCTATCATGCACTGATCACGTGGCTGATCATGCAATGATCACGTAGCAACCATGCACTGATCACGTGACTGATCATGCACTGATCACGTAATTGATCATGCACTGATCACGTGGCTGATCATGCACTGATCACGTGGCTGATCATGCACTGATCACGTGACTGATCATGCACTGATCACGTGGCTGATCATGCACTGATCACGTGGCTGATCATGCACTGATCACGTGGCTATCATGCACTGATCACGTGGCTGATCATGCACTGATCACGTAGCTATCATGCACTGATCACGTGACTGATCATGCACTGATCACGTGATTGATCATGCACTGATCACGTGGCTGATCATGCACTGATCACGTGGCTGATCATGCACGATCACGTGACTGATCATGCACTGATCACGTGACTGATCATGCACTGATCACGTGGCTATCATGCACTGATCACGTGGCTACATGCACTGATCACGTGGCTGATCACACTGATCACGTGACTGATCATGCACTGATCACGTGGCTGATCATGCACTGATCACGTGGCTATCATGCACTGATCACGTGGCTGATCATGCACTGATCACGTAGCTATCATGCACTGATCACGTGACTGATCATGCACTGATCATGTGACTGATCATGCACTGATCATGTTTGGTGTCATACACTGATCATGTGCCTCTGGAGGCAATGAACATAGAGCTGAGTAGGCACGAATCAGTCAGCAGGCTATAATCATGGAACTCAGCTCTGATAAATCATGCTGCTCAGCTGGCAATAATCAAGTAGATGAGCAGGCAGGAATTACGCAGCACAGGTGGCAATTGTCAAGCAGATGACAGGCAGGAATCGTGCAGCTCAGCTGGCAATTGTCAAGCAGATGAGCAGACAGTAATCACGCAGCTCAGCAGGCCCTGATCACGTGACTGATCATGCACTGATCACGTGGCTGATCACACACTGATCACGTGACTGATCATGCACTGATCACGTGACTGATCATGCACTGATCACGTGGCTATCATGCACTGATCACGTGGCTGATCATGCACTGATCACGTGACTGATCATGCACTGATCACGTGACTGATCATGCACTGATCACGTGGCTATCATGCACTGCTCACGTGGCTGATCATGCATGATCACGCAGCTACCATGTACTGGTCACATGACTGATCATGCACTGATCACGTGACTGATCATGCAGTGATCACGTGGCTATCATGCACTACTCACGTGGCTGATCATGCAATGATCATGTAGCTACCATGTACAGGTCACGTGAATGATCATACACCCATCAGGTGACTGATCATGCACTGATCACGTGGCTATCATGCACTGATCACGAGACTGATCATGCACTGATCACGTCTATATCATGCACTGATCACATGACTGCCCATGCACTGATCACGTGGATGATCATACACTAATCATGTGACAGATCATGCACTGATCACGTGGCTGATCATGCACTGATACCGTGACTGAGCATGGACTGATCACATGACTATCATGTAGTGATCACGTGACTTAATGGCTCTGATCATGTGACTGATCATGCGCTGATCATGTTTGCTATCATACACTGATCATGTGCCTCTGGAGGCAATAAACAAAGAGCTGAGTAGGCACGAATCAAACAGTCAGCAGGCAATAATCATGGAACTCAGCTGTGAGGAATCATGCTGCTCAGCTGGCAATAATCAAGCAGCTGAGCAGGCAGGAATTACGCAGCACAGCTGGCAATTGTCAAGCAGATGACAGGCAGGAATCGTGCAGCTCAGCTGGCAATTGTCAAGCAGATGAGCAGACAGTAATCACGCAGCTCAGCAGGCCCTGATCACGTGACTGATCATGCACTGATCACGTGGATATCATGCACTGATCACGTGGCTGATCATACACTGTTCACGTGTCTGACCATGCACTGATCACGTGGCTGATCATACACTGCTCACGTAACTGATCATGCACTGATCACGTGGCTATCATGCACTGATCACGTGGCTGAACATGCACTGTTCACGTGGCTGATCACACACCTGTCACGTGACATATCATGCACTGATCACGTGGCACTCATGCACTGATCACGTGGCTGATCATACTCTGCTCACGTAACTGATCATGCACACATCACGTGGCTATCATGCACTGCTCACGTGGCTCGTCATGGAATGATCACGTAGCTACCATATACTGGTCACGTGACTGATCATGCACAGATCACGTAAATGATCATGCACTGTTCACGTGACTGATCATGTACTGATCACGTGACTGATCATGCACTGATCACGTGGCTATCATGCACTGCTCACGTGGCTGATCATGCAACGATCACGTAGCAACCATGTACTGGTCACGTGACTGATCATGCACTGATCACGTAATTGATCATGCACTGATCACGTGGCTCATCATGCACTGATCACGTGGCTGATCACACACTATCACGTGACTGATCATGCACTGATCACGTGACTGATCATGCACTGATCACGTGGCTATCATGCACTGATCACGTGGATATCATGCACTGATCACGTGGCTGATCATGCACGTATCACGTGACTGATCATGCACTGATCACGTGGCTATCATGCACTGATCACGTGGCTGATCATGCACTGATATCATGCACTGATCACGTGGCTGATCATGCACTGATCACGTGACTGATCATGCACTGATCACGTGGCTATCATGCACTGATCACGTGGCTGATCATGCACTGATCACGTAGCTACCATGCACTGATCACGTGACTGATCATGCACTGATCACGTGGCTGATCATGCACTGATCACGTGACTGATCATGCACTGATCACGTGGCTGATCATGCACTGATCACGCAGCTATCATGCACTGATCACGTGACTGATCATGCACTGATCACGTGGCTGATCATGCACTGATCACGTGATGATCATGCACTGATCACGTGGCTTATCATGCACTGATCATGTGACTGATCATGTGCTGATCATGTTTGGTATCATACACTGATCATGTGCCTCTGGAGGCAATGAACAAAGAGCTGAGTAGGCACGAATCAGTCAGGCAATAATCATGGAACTCAGCTGTGAGAAATCATGCTGCTCAGCTGGCAATAATCAAGCAGCTGAGCAGGCAGGAATTATGCAGCACAGCTGGCAATTGTCAAGCAGATGACAGGCAGGAATCGTGCAGCTCAGCTGGCAATTGTCAAGCAGATGAGCAGACAGTAATCACGCAGCTCAGCAGGCCCTGATCACGTGACTGAGCATGCACTGTTCACGTGGCTGATCACACACTGATCACGTGACTGATCATGCACTGATCACGTGGCTATCATGCACTGATCACGTGACTGATCATGCACTGATCACGTAACTGATCATGCACTGATCACGTGGCTATCATGCACTGATCACGTGGCTGATCATGCACTGATCACGTGGCTGATCACACACTGATCACGTGACTGATCATGCACTGATCACGTGACTGATCATGCACTGATCACGTGGCTATCATGCACTGATCACGTGGCTGATCATGCACTGATCACGGGACTGATCATGCACTGATCACGTGCTATCATGCACTGATCACGTGACTGATCATGCACTGATCACGTGGCTGATCATGCACTGATCACGTGACTGATCATGCACTGATCACGTGACTGATCATGCACTGATCACGTGGCTGATCATGCACTGATCACGTGGCTATCATGCACTGATCACGTGGCTGATCATGCACTGATCACGTAATTGATCATGCACTGATCACGTGGCTGATCATGCACTGATCACGTGGCTGATCATGCACTGATCACGTGACTGATCATGCACTGATCACGTGACTGATCATGCACTGATCACGTGGCTGATCATGCACTGATCACGTGGCTATCATGCACTGATCACGTGACTGATCATGCACTGATCACGTGACTGATCATGCACTGATCACGTGGCTATCATGCACTGATCACGTGGCTGATCATGCACTGATCACGTAGCTATCATGCACTGATCACGTGACTGATCATGCACTGATCACGGATTGATCATGCACTGATCACGTGGCTGATCATGCACTGATCACGTGGCTGATCATGCACTGATCACGTGGCTGATCATGCACTGATCACGTGGCTGATCATGCACTGATACCGTGACTGAGCATGGACTGATCACATGACTATCATGTAGTGATCACGTGACTTAATGGCGCTGATCATGTGACTGATCATGCGCTGATCATGTTTGCTATCATACACTGATCATGTGCCTCTGGAGGCAATAAACAAAGAGCTGAGTAGGCACGAATCAAACAGTCAGCAGGCAATAATCATGGAACTCAGCTGTGAGGAATCATGCTGCTCAGCTGGCAATAATCAAGCAGCTGAGCAGGCAGGAATTACGCAGCACAGCTGGCAATTGTCAAGCAGATGACAGGCAGGAATCGTGCAGCTCAGCTGGCAATTGTCAAGCAGATGAGCAGACAGTAATCACGCAGCTCAGCAGGCCCAGATCACGTGACTGAGCATGCACTGTTCACGTGGCTGATCATACACTGATCACGTGATTGATCATGCACTGATCACTTGGATATCATGCACTGATCACGTGGCTGATCATACACTGTTCACGTGTCTGACCATGCACTGATCACGTGGCTGATCATACACTGCTCACGTAACTGATCATGCACTGATCACGTGGCTATCATGCACTGATCACGTGGCTGAACATGCACTGTTCACGTGGCTGATCACACACTGTCACGTGACATATCATGCACTGATCACGTGGCACTCATGCACTGATCACGTGGCTGATCATACTCTGCTCACGTAACTGATCATGCACACATCACGTGGCTATCATGCACTGCTCACGTGGCTGTCATGGAATGATCACGTAGCTACCATATACTGGTCACGTGACTGATCATGCACAGATCACGGAATGATCATGCACTGATCACGTGACTGATCATGCACTGATCACGTGACTGATCATGCACTGATCACGTGGCTGATCATGCACTGATCACGTGGCTGATCATGCACTGATCACGTGGCTGATCATGCACTGATCACGTGACTGATCATGCACTGATCACGTGACTGATCATGCACTGATCACGTGACTGATCATGCACTGATCACGTGGCTGATCATGCACTGATCACGTGGCTGATCATGCACTGATCACGTGGCTGATCATGCACTGATCACGTGGCTGATCATGCACTGATCACGTGGCTGATCATGCACTGATCACGTACTGATCATGCACTGATCACGTGACTGATCATGCACTGATCACGTGACTGATCATGCACTGATCACGTGGCTGATCATGCACTGATCACGTGGCTGATCATGCACTGATCACGTGGCTGATCATGCACTGATCACGTGACTGATCATGCACTGATCACGTGGCTGATCATGCACTGATCACGTGGCTGATCATGCACTGATCACGTGGCTGATCATGCACTGATCACGTGACTGATCATGCACTGATCACGTGACTGATCATGCACTGATCACGTGGCTATCATGCACTGATCACGTGACTGATCATGCACTGATCACGTGACTGATCATGCACTGATCACTGGCTATCATGCACTGATCACGTGGCTATCATGCACTGATCACGTGGCTGATCATGCACTGATCACGTGACTGATCATGCACTGATCACGTCTATATCATGCACTGATCACATGACTGATCATGCACTGATCACGTGGATGATCATGCACTGATCATGTGACTGATCATGCACTGATCACGTGGCTATCATGCACTGATCACGTGGCTGATCATGCACTGATCACGTAGCTATCATGCACTGATCACGTGACTGATCATGCACTGATCACGTGACTGATCATGCACTGATCACGTGACTGATCATGCACTGATCACGTGACTGATCATGCACTGATCACGTGACTGATCATGCACTGATCACGTGGCTATCATGCACTGATCACGTGGCTGATCATGCACTGATCACGTAGCTACCATGCACTGGTCACGTGACTGATCATGCACTGATCACGTAATTGATCATGCACTGATCACGTGGCTGATCATGCACTGATCACGTGGCTGATCATGCACTGATCACGTGACTGATCATGCACTGATCACGTGACTGATCATGCACTGATCACGTGGCTATCATGCACTGATCACGTGGCTGATCATGCACTGATCACGTGCCTGATCATGCACTGATCACGTGACTGATCATGCACTGATCACGTGACTGATCATGCACTGATCACGTGGCTATCATGCACTATCACGTGGCTGATCATGCAATGATCACGTAGCTACCATGTACTGGTCACGTGACTGATCATGCACTGATCACGTGACTGATCATGCACTGATCACGTGGCTATCATGCACTGATCACGTGGCTGATCATACACTGATCACGTGCCTGATCATGCACTGATCACGTGACTGATCATGCACTGATCACGTGGCTATCATGCACTGATCACACACTATCACGTGACTGATCATGCACTGATCACGTGGCTGATCATGCACTGATCACACAGCTACCATGTACTGGTCACGTGACTGATCATGCACTGATCACATAATTGATCATGCACTGATCACGTGGCTTATCATGCACTGATCATGTGACTGATCATGTGCTGATCATGTTTGGTATCATACACTGATCATGTGCCTCTGGAGGCAATGAACAAAGAGCTGAGTAGGCAGGAATCAGTCAGCAGGCTATAATCATGGAACTCAGCTCTGAGAAATCATGCTGCTCAGCTGGCAATAATCAAGTAGATGAGCAGGCAGGAATTACGCAGCACAGGTGGCAATTGTCAAGCAGATGACAGGCAGGAATCGTGCAGCTCAGCTGGCAATTGTCAAGCAGATGAGCAGACAGTAATCACGCAGCTCAGCAGGCCCTGATCACGTGACTGAGCATGCACTGTTCACGTGGCTGATCACACACTGATCACGTGACTGATCATGCACTGATCACGTGACTGATCATGCACTGATCACGTGGCTATCATGCACTGATCACGTGGCTGATCATGCACTGATCACGGGACTGATCATGCACTGATCACGTGCTATCATGCACTGATCACATGACTGATCATGCACTGATCACGTGGCTGATCATGCACTGATCACGTGACTGATCATGCACTGATCACGTGACTGATCATGCACTGATCACGTGGCTGATCATGCACTGATCACGTGGCTATCATGCACTGATCACGTGGCTGATCATGCACTGATCACGTGACTGATCATGCACTGATCACGTGGCTGATCATGCACTGATCACGTGGCTGATCATGCACTGATCACGTGACTGATCATGCACTGATCACGTGACTGATCATGCACTGATCACGTGGCTGATCATGCACTGATCACGTGGCTATCATGCACTGATCACGTGACTGATCATGCACTGATCACGTGACTGATCATGCACTGATCACGTGGCTATCATGCACTGATCACGTGGCTGATCATGCACTGATCACGTAGCTATCATGCACTGATCACGTGACTGATCATGCACTGATCACGGAATGATCATGCACTGATCACGTGGCTGATCATGCACTGATCACGTGGCTGATCATGCACTGATCACGTGGCTATCATGCACTGATCACGTGGCTGATCATGCACTGATACCGTGACTGAGCATGGACTGATCACATGACTATCATGTAGTGATCACGTGACTTAATGGCGCTGATCATGTGACTGATCATGCGCTGATCATGTTTGCTATCATACACTGATCATGTGCCTCTGGAGGCAATAAACAAAGAGCTGAGTAGGCACGAATCAAACAGTCAGCAGGCAATAATCATGGAACTCAGCTGTGAGGAATCATGCTGCTCAGCTGGCAATAATCAAGCAGCTGAGCAGGCAGGAATTACGCAGCACAGCTGGCAATTGTCAAGCAGATGACAGGCAGGAATCGTGCAGCTCAGCTGGCAATTGTCAAGCAGATGAGCAGACAGTAATCACGCAGCTCAGCAGGCCCAGATCACGTGACTGAGCATGCACTGTTCACGTGGCTGATCATACACTGATCACGTGATTGATCATGCACTGATCACTTGGATATCATGCACTGATCACGTGGCTGATCATACACTGTTCACGTGTCTGACCATGCACTGATCACGTGGCTGATCATACACTGCTCACGTAACTGATCATGCACTGATCACGTGGCTATCATGCACTGATCACGTGGCTGAACATGCACTGTTCACGTGGCTGATCACACACTGTCACGTGACATATCATGCACTGATCACGTGGCACTCATGCACTGATCACGTGGCTGATCATACTCTGCTCACGTAACTGATCATGCACACATCACGTGGCTATCATGCACTGCTCACGTGGCTGTCATGGAATGATCACGTAGCTACCATATACTGGTCACGTGACTGATCATGCACAGATCACGGAATGATCATGCACTGTTCACGTGACTGATCATGCACTGATCACGTGACTGATCATGCACTGATCACGTGGCTGATCATGCACTGATCACGTGGCTGATCATGCACTGATCACGTGGCTGATCATGCACTGATCACGTGGCTGATCATGCACTGATCACGTGACTGATCATGCACTGATCACGTGGCTGATCATGCACTGATCACGTGGCTGATCATGCACTGATCACGTGACTGATCATGCACTGATCACGTGACTGATCATGCACTGATCACGTGACTGATCATGCACTGATCACGTGGCTGATCATGCACTGATCACGTGGCTGATCATGCACTGATCACGTGACTGATCATGCACTGATCACGTGGCTGATCATGCACTGATCACGTACTGATCATGCACTGATCACGTGACTGATCATGCACTGATCACGTGACTGATCATGCACTGATCACGTGGCTGATCATGCACTGATCACGTGACTGATCATGCACTGATCACGTGGCTGATCATGCACTGATCACGTGACTGATCATGCACTGATCACGTGGCTGATCATGCACTGATCACGTGACTGATCATGCACTGATCACGTGGCTGATCATGCACTGATCACGTGACTGATCATGCACTGATCACGTGACTGATCATGCACTGATCACGTGGCTATCATGCACTGATCACGTGACTGATCATGCACTGATCACGTGACTGATCATGCACTGATCACTGGCTATCATGCACTGATCACGTGGCTATCATGCACTGATCACGTGGCTGATCATGCACTGATCACGTGACTGATCATGCACTGATCACGTCTATATCATGCACTGATCACGTGACTGATCATGCACTGATCACGTGGATGATCATGCACTGATCATGTGACTGATCATGCACTGATCACGTGGCTATCATGCACTGATCACGTGGCTGATCATGCACTGATCACGTAGCTATCATGCACTGATCACGTGACTGATCATGCACTGATCACGTGGCTGATCATGCACTGATCACGTGACTGATCATGCACTGATCACGTGACTGATCATGCACTGATCACGTGACTGATCATGCACTGATCACGTGGCTATCATGCACTGATCACGTGGCTGATCATGCACTGATCACGTAGCTACCATGCACTGGTCACGTGACTGATCATGCACTGATCACGTAATTGATCATGCACTGATCACGTGGCTGATCATGCACTGATCACGTGGCTGATCATGCACTGATCACGTGACTGATCATGCACTGATCACGTGACTGATCATGCACTGATCACGTGGCTATCATGCACTGATCACGTGGCTGATCATGCACTGATCACGTGCCTGATCATGCACTGATCACATGACTGATCATGCACTGATCACGTGACTGATCATGCACTGATCACGTGGCTATCATGCACTACTCACGTGGCTGATCATGCAATGATCATGTAGCTACCATGTACTGGTCACGTGACTGATCATACACTGATCACGTGACTGATCATGCACTGATCACGTGGCTATCATGCACTGATCACGTGGCTGATCATGCACTGATCACGTGCCTGATCATGCACTGATCACGTGACTGATCATGCACTGATCACGTAGCTATCATGCACTGATCACACACTATCACGTGACTGATCATGCACTGATCACGTGGCTGATCATGCACTGATCACGCAGCTACCATGCACTGATCACGTGACTGATCATGCACTGATCACATGACTGATCATGCACTGATCACGTGCTTATCATGCACTGATCATGTGACTGATCATGCGCTGATCATGTTTGCTATCATACACTGATCATGTGCCTCTGGAGGCAATGAACAAAGAGCTGAGTAGGCACGAATCAGTCAGCAGGCAATAATCATGGAACTCAGCTGTGAGAAATCATGCTGCTCAGCTGGCAATAATCAAGCAGCTGAGCAGGCAGGAATTACGCAGCACAGCTGGCAATTGTCAAGCAGATGACAGGCAGGAATCGTGCAGCTCAGCTGGCAATTGTCAAGCAGATGAGCAGACAGTAATCACGCAGCTCAGCAGGCCCTGATCACGTGACTGAGCATGCACTGTTCACGTGGCTGATCATACACTGATCACGTGACTGATCATGCACTGATCACGTGACTGATCATGCACTGATCACGTGGCTGATCATGCACTGATCACGTGGCTGATCATGCACTGATCACGGGACTGATCATGCACTGATCACGTGGCTATCATGCACTGATCACGTGGCTGACATGCACTGATCACGTGGCTGATCATGCACTGATCACGTGACTGATCATGCACTGATCACGTGACTGATCATGCACTGATCACGTGGCTGATCATGCACTGATCACGTGGCTATCATGCACTGATCACGTGGCTGATCATGCAATGATCACGTAGCTACCATGCACTGGTCACGTGACTGATCATGCACTGATCACGTGACTGATCATGCACTGATCACGTGACTGATCATGCACTGATCACGTGGCTGATCATGCACTGATCACGTGACTGATCATGCACTGATCACGTGACTGATCATGCACTGATCACGTGGCTGATCATGCACTGATCACGTGACTGATCATGCACTGATCACGTGGCTGATCATGCACTGATCACGTGGCTGATCATGCACTGATCACGTGGCTGATCATGCACTGATCACGTGACTGATCATGCACTGATCACGTGGCTATCATGCACTGATCACGTGGCTGATCATGCAATGATCACGTAGCTACCATGTACTGGTCACGTGACTGATCATGCACTGATCACGTGACTGATCATGCACTGATCACGTGGCTATCATGCACTGATCACGTGGCTGATCATGCACTGATCACGTGCCTGATCATGCACTGATCACGTGACTGATCATGCACTGATCACGTGGCTATCATGCACTGATCACACACTATCACGTGACTGATCATGCACTGATCACGTGGCTGATCATGCACTGATCACACAGCTACCATGCACTGATCACGTGACTGATCATGCACTGATCACATGACTGATCATGCACTGATCACGTGGCTTATCATGCACTGATCATGTGACTGATCATGCGCTGATCATGTTTGCTATCATACACTGATCATGTGCCTCTGGAGGCAATGAACAAAGAGCTGAGTAGGCACGAATCAGTCAGCAGGCAATAATCATGGAACTCAGCTGTGAGGAATCATGCTGCTCAGCTGGCAATAATCAAGCAGCTGAGCAGGCAGGAATTACGCAGCACAGCTGGCAATTGTCAAGCAGATGACAGGCAGGAATCGTGCAGCTCAGCTGGCAATTGTCAAGCAGATGAGCAGACAGTAATCACGCAGCTCAGCAGGCCCTGATCACGTGACTGAGCATGCACTGTTCACGTGGCTGATCATACACTGATCACGTGACTGATCATGCACTGATCACGTGACTGATCATGCACTGATCACGTGGCTGATCATGCACTGATCACGTGGCTGATCATGCACTGATCACGGGACTGATCATGCACTGATCACGGCTCTATCATGCACTGATCACGTGACTGACATGCACTGATCACGTGGCTGATCATGCACTGATCACGTGACTGATCATGCACTGATCACGTGACTGATCATGCACTGATCACGTGGCTGATCATGCACTGATCACGTGGCTATCATGCACTGATCACGTGGCTGATCATGCAATGATCACGTAGCTACCATGCACTGGTCACGTGACTGATCATGCACTGATCACGTAATTGATCATGCACTGATCACGTGGCTGATCATGCACTGATCACGTGGCTGATCATGCACTGATCACGTGACTGATCATGCACTGATCACGTGACTGATCATGCACTGATCACGTGGCTATCATGCACTGATCACGTGGCTGATCATGCACTGATCACGTGGCTGATCATGCACTGATCACGTGACTGATCATGCACTGATCACGTGACTGATCATGCACTGATCACGTGGCTATCATGCACTGATCACGTGGCTGATCATGCATGATCACGCAGCTACCATGTACTGATCACGTGACTGATCATGCACTGATCACGTGACTGATCATGCACTGATCACGTCTATATCATGCACTGATCACGTGACTGATCATGCACTGATCACGTGGATGATCATGCACTGATCACGTGACTGATCATGCACTGATCACGTGGCTGATCATGCACTGATCACGTGACTGATCATGCACTGATCACGTGACTATCATGCACTGATCACGTGACTGAATGCACTGATCACGTGACTGATCATGCACTGATCACGTGGCTGATCATGCACTGATCACGTGTCTGATCATGCACTGATCACGTGGCTGATCATGCACTGATCACGTGACTGATCATGCACTGATCACGTGGCTATCATGCACTGATCACGTGGCTGATCATGCACTGATCACGTGGCTGATCATGCACTGTCACGTGACTATCATGCACTGATCACGTGGCACTCATGCACTGATCACGTGGCTGATCATACACTGATCACGTGACTGATCATGCACTGATCACGTGGCTATCATGCACTGATCACGTGGCTGTCATGCAATGATCACGTAGCTACCATGCACTGTCACGTGACTGATCATGCACTGATCACGTGACTGATCATGCACTGATCACGTGACTGATCATGCACTGATCACGTGACTGATCATGCACTGATCACGTGGCTGATCATGCACTGATCACGTGACTGATCATGCACTGATCACGTGACTGATCATGCACTGATCACGTGGCTGATCATGCACTGATCACGTGACTGATCATGCACTGATCACGTGACTGATCATGCACTGATCACGTGGCTGATCATGCACTGATCACGTGACTGATCATGCACTGATCACGTGACTGATCATGCACTGATCACGTGGCTGATCATGCACTGATCACGTGGCTGATCATGCACTGATCACGTGGCTGATCATGCACTGATCACGTGACTGATCATGCACTGATCACGTGGCTGATCATGCACTGATCACGTGGCTGATCATGCACTGATCACGTGACTGATCATGCACTGATCACGTGACTGATCATGCACTGATCACGTGGCTGATCATGCACTGATCACGTGGCTGATCATGCACTGATCACGTGGCTGATCATGCACTGATCACGTGACTGATCATGCACTGATCACGTGGCTGATCATGCACTGATCACGTGGCTGATCATGCACTGATCACGTGGCTGATCATGCACTGATCACGTGACTGATCATGCACTGATCACGTGACTGATCATGCACTGATCACGTGGCTATCATGCACTGATCACGTGGCTGATCATGCACTGATCACGTGACTGATCATGCACTGATCACTGGCTATCATGCACTGATCACGTGGCTATCATGCACTGATCACGTGGCTGATCATGCACTGATCACGTGACTGATCATGCACTGATCACGTCTATATCATGCACTGATCACGTGACTGATCATGCACTGATCACGTGGATGATCATGCACTGATCACGTGACTGATCATGCACTGATCACGTGGCTATCATGCACTGATCACGTGGCTGATCATGCACTGATCACGTAGCTACCATGCACTGATCACGTGACTGATCATGCACTGATCACGTGACTGATCATGCACTGATCACGTGACTGATCATGCACTGATCACGTGACTGATCATGCACTGATCACGTGACTGATCATGCACTGATCACGTGGCTATCATGCACTGATCACGTGGCTGATCATGCAATGATCACGTAGCTACCATGCACTGATCACGTGACTGATCATGCACTGATCACGTAATTGATCATGCACTGATCACGTGGCTGATCATGCACTGATCACGTGGCTGATCATGCACTGATCACGTGACTGATCATGCACTGATCACGTGACTGATCATGCACTGATCACGTGGCTATCATGCACTGATCACGTGGCTGATCATGCACTGATCACGTGCCTGATCATGCACTGATCACATGACTGATCATGCACTGATCACGTGACTGATCATGCACTGATCACGTGGCTATCATGCACTATCACGTGGCTGATCATGCAATGATCACGTAGCTACCATGTACTGGTCACGTGACTGATCATGCACCATCACGTGACTGATCATGCACTGATCACGTGGCTATCATGCACTGATCACGTGGCTGATCATGCACTGATCACGTGCCTGATCATGCACTGATCACGTGACTGATCATGCACTGATCACATGACTGATCATCACACTGATCACGTGACTGATCATGCACTGATCACGTGGCTGATCATGCACTGATCACGCAGCTACCATGCACTGATCACGTGACTGATCATGCACTGATCACGTGACTGATCATGCACTGATCACGTGGCTTATCATGCACTGATCATGTGACTGATCATGTGCTGATCATGTTTGGTATCATACACTGATCATGTGCCTCTGGAGGCAATGAACAAAGAGCTGAGTAGGCAGGAATCAGTCAGCAGGCTATAATCATGGAACTCAGCTCTGAGAAATCATGCTGCTCAGCTGGCAATAATCAAGTAGATGAGCAGGCAGGAATTACGCAGCACAGGTGGCAATTGTCAAGCAGATGACAGGCAGGAATCGTGCAGCTCAGCTGGCAATTGTCAAGCAGATGAGCAGACAGTAATCACGCAGCTCAGCAGGCCCTGATCACGTGACTGAGCATGCACTGTTCACGTGGCTGATCACACACTGATCACGTGACTGATCATGCACTGATCACGTGACTGATCATGCACTGATCACGTGGCTATCATGCACTGATCACGTGGCTGATCATGCACTGATCACGGGACTGATCATGCACTGATCACGGGCTATCATGCACTGATCACGTGACACCACATGCACTGATCACGTGGCTGATCATGCACTGATCACGTGACTGATCATGCACTGATCACGTGACTGATCATGCACTGATCACGTGGCTGATCATGCACTGATCACGTGGCTATCATGCACTGATCACGTGGCTGATCATGCAATGATCACGTAGCTACCATGCACTGGTCACGTGACTGATCATGCACTGATCACGTGACTGATCATGCACTGATCACGTGGCTGATCATGCACTGATCACGTGGCTGATCATGCACTGATCACGTGACTGATCATGCACTGATCACGTGACTGATCATGCACTGATCACGTGGCTATCATGCACTGATCACGTGGCTGATCATGCACTGATCACGTGGCTGATCATGCACTGATCACGTGACTGATCATGCACTGATCACGTGACTGATCATGCACTGATCACGTGGCTATCATGCACTGATCACGTGGCTGATCATGCATGATCACGCAGCTACCATGTACTGGTCACGTGACTGATCATGCACTGATCACGTGACTGATCATGCACTGATCACGTCTATATCATGCACTGATCACGTGACTGATCATGCACTGATCACGTGGCTGATCATGCACTGATCACGTGACTGATCATGCACTGATCACGTGGCTGATCATGCACTGATCACGTGACTGATCATGCACTGATCACGTGACTATCATGCACTGATCACGTGACTGAATGCACTGATCACGTGACTGATCATGCACTGATCACGTGGCTGATCATGCACTGATCACGTGTCTGATCATGCACTGATCACGTGGCTGATCATGCACTGATCACGTGACTGATCATGCACTGATCACGTGGCTATCATGCACTGATCACGTGGCTGATCATGCACTGATCACGTGGCTGATCATGCACTGATCACGTGACTATCATGCACTGATCACGTGGCACTCATGCTGATCACGTGGCTGATCATACACTGATCACGTGACTGATCATGCACTGATCACGTGGCTATCATGCACTGATCACGTGGCTGATCATGCACTGATCACGTGACTGATCATGCACTGATCACGTGACTGATCATGCACTGATCACGTGGCTATCATGCACTGATCACGTGGCTGATCATGCACTGATCACGTGGCTGATCATGCACTGATCACGTGGCTGATCATGCACTGATCACGTGACTGATCATGCACTGATCACGTGTCTGATCATGCACTGATCACGTGGCTATCATGCACTGCTCACGTGGCTGATCATGCATGATCACGCAGCTACCATGTACTGGTCACATGACTGATCATGCACTGATCACGTGACTGATCATGCACTGATCACGTGGCTATCATGCACTACTCACGTGGCTGATCATGCAATGATCATGTAGCTACCATGTACAGGTCACGTGAATGATCATACACCCATCAGGTGACTGATCATGCACTGATCACGTGGCTATCATGCACTGATCACGAGACTGATCATGCACTGATCACGTCTATATCATGCACTGATCACATGACTGCCCATGCACTGATCACGTGGATGATCATACACTAATCATGTGACAGATCATGCACTGATCACGTGGCTGATCATGCACTGATACCGTGACTGAGCATGGACTGATCACATGACTATCATGTAGTGATCACGTGACTTAATGGCGCTGATCATGTGACTGATCATGCGCTGATCATGTTTGCTATCATACACTGATCATGTGCCTCTGGAGGCAATAAACAAAGAGCTGAGTAGGCACGAATCAAACAGTCAGCAGGCAATAATCATGGAACTCAGCTGTGAGGAATCATGCTGCTCAGCTGGCAATAATCAAGCAGCTGAGCAGGCAGGAATTACGCAGCACAGCTGGCAATTGTCAAGCAGATGACAGGCAGGAATCGTGCAGCTCAGCTGGCAATTGTCAAGCAGATGAGCAGACAGTAATCACGCAGCTCAGCAGGCCCAGATCACGTGACTGAGCATGCACTGTTCACGTGGCTGATCATACACTGATCACGTGATTGATCATGCACTGATCACTTGGATATCATGCACTGATCACGTGGCTGATCATACACTGTTCACGTGTCTGACCATGCACTGATCACGTGGCTGATCATACACTGCTCACGTAACTGATCATGCACTGATCACGTGGCTATCATGCACTGATCACGTGGCTGAACATGCACTGTTCACGTGGCTGATCACACACCTGTCACGTGACATATCATGCACTGATCACGTGGCACTCATGCACTGATCACGTGGCTGATCATACTCTGCTCACGTAACTCATCATGCACACATCACGTGGCTATCATGCACTGCTCACGTGGCTGATCATGGAATGATCACGTAGCTACCATATACTGGTCACGTGACTGATCATGCACAGATCACGTAAATGATCATGCACTGTTCACGTGACTGATCATGTACTGATCACGTGACTGATCATGCACTGATCACGTGGCTGATCATGCACTGATCACGTGGCTGATCATGCACTGATCACGTGGCTGATCATGCACTGATCACGTGACTGATCATGCACTGATCACGTGACTGATCATGCACTGATCACGTGGCTATCATGCACTGATCACGTGGCTGATCATGCACTGATCACGTGGCTGATCATGCACTGATCACGTGACTGATCATGCACTGATCACGTGACTGATCATGCACTGATCACGTGGCTATCATGCACTGATCACGTGGCTGATCATGCATGATCACGCAGCTACCATGTACTGATCACATGACTGATCATGCACTGATCACGTGACTGATCATGCACTGATCACGTGGCTATCATGCACACTCACGTGGCTGATCATGCAATGATCATGTAGCTACCATGTACTGGTCACGTGACTGATCATACACTGATCACGTGACTGATCATGCACTGATCACGTGGCTATCATGCACTGATCACGTGACTGATCATGCACTGATCACGCACTGATCACGTGACTGATCATGCACTGATCACGTCTATATCATGCACTGATCACATGACTGCCCATGCACTGATCACGTGGATGATCATACACTAATCATGTGACAGATCATGCACTGATCACGTGGCTGATCATGCACTGATACGTGACTGAGCATGGACTGATCACATGACTATCATGTAGTGATCACGTGACTTAATGGCGCTGATCATGTGACTGATCATGCGCTGATCATGTTTGCTATCATACACTGATCATGTGCCTCTGGAGGCAATAAACAAAGAGCTGAGTAGGCACGAATCATACAGTCAGCAGGCAATAATCATGGAACTCAGTGTGAGGAATCATGCTGCTCAGCTGGCAATAATCAAGCAGCTGAGCAGGCAGGAATTACGCAGCACAGCTGGCAATTGTCAAGCAGATGACAGGCAGGAATCGTGCAGCTCAGCTGGCAATTGTCAAGCAGATGAGCAGACAGTAATCACGCAGCTCAGCAGGCCCTGATCACGTGACTGAGCATGCACTGTTCACGTGGCTGATCATACACTGATCACGTGATTGATCATGCACTGATCACTTGGATATCATGCACTGATCACGTGGCTGATCATACACTGTTCACGTGTCTGACCATGCACTGATCACGTGGCTGATCATACACTGCTCACGTAACTGATCATGCACTGATCACGTGGCTATCATGCACTGATCACGTGGCTGATCATGCACTGATCACGTGGCTATCATGCACTGTCACGTGACTGATCATGCACTGATCACGTGGCTGATCATGCACTGATCACGTGGCTGATCATGCACTGATCACGTGACTGATCATGCACTGATCACGTGGCTATCATGCACTGATCACGTGGCTGATCATGCACTGATCACGTGACTGATCATGCACTGATCACGTGACTGATCATGCACTGATCACGTGACTGATCATGCACTGATCACGTGGCTGATCATGCACTGATCACGTGGCTGATCATGCACTGATCACGTGGCTGATCATGCACTGATACGTGACTGATCATGCACTGATCACATGACTATCATGTACTGATCACGTGACTTAATGGCACTGATCATGTGACTGATCATGCACTGATCATGTTTGCTATCATACACTGATCATGTGCCTCTGGAGGCAATAAACAAAGAGCTGAGTAGGCACGAATCAAACAGTCAGCAGGCAATAATCATGGAACTCAGCTGTGAGGAATCATGCTGCTCAGCTGGCAATAATCAAGCAGCTGAGCAGGCAGGAATTACACAGCACAGCTGGCAATTGTCAAGCAGATGACAGGCAGGAATCATGCAGCTCAGCTGGCAATTGTCAAGCAGATGAGCAGACAGTAATCACGCAGCTCAGCAGGCCCTGATCACGTGACTGAGCATGCACTGTTCACGTGGCTGATCATACACTGATCACGTGACTGATCATGCACTGATCACGTGGATATCATGCACTGATCACGTGGCTGATCATACACTGATCACGTGTCTGATCATGCACTGATCACGTGGCTGATCATGCACTGATCACGTAACTGATCATGCACTGATCACGTGGCTGATCATGCACTGATCACGTGACTGATCATGCACTGATCACGTGACTGATCATGCACTGATCACGTGGCTGATCATGCACTGATCACGTGACTGATCATGCACTGATCACGTGGCTATCATGCACTGATCACGTGGCTGATCATGCACTGATCACGCAGCTACCATGCACTGGTCACGTGACTGATCATGCACTGATCACGTGATTGATCATGCACTGATCACGTGGCTTATCATGCACTGATCATGTGACTGATCATGCACTGATCATGTTTGGTGTCATACACTGATCATGTGCCTCTGGAGGCAATGAACAAAGAGCTGAGTAGGCACGAATCAGTCAGCAGGCTATAATCATGGAACTCAGCTCTGAGAAATCATGCTGCTCAGCTGGCAATAATCAAGTAGATGAGCAGGCAGGAATTATGCAGCACAGGTGGCAATTGTCAAGCAGATGACAGGCAGGAATCATGCAGCTCAGCTGGCAATTGTCAAGCAGATGAGCAGACAGTAATCACGCAGCTCAGCAGGCCCTGATCACGTGACTGAGCATGCACTGTTCACGTGGCTGATCACACACTGATCACGTGACTGATCATGCACTGATCACGTGGCTGATCATGCACTGATCACGTGGCTGATCATGCACTGATCACGTGGCTGATCATGCACTGATCACGTGACTGATCATGCACTGATCACGTGACTGATCATGCACTGATCACGTGGCTGATCATGCACTGATCACGTGGCACTCATGCACTGATCACGTGGCTGATCACACTGATCACGTGACTGATCATGCACTGATCACGTGGCTATCATGCACTGATCACGTGGCTGATCATGCACTGATCACGTAGCTACCATGTACTGGTCACGTGACTGATCATGCACTGATCACGTGACTGATCATGCACTGATCACGTGGCTGATCATGCACTGATCACGTGACTGATCATGCACTGATCACGTGGCTGATCATGCACTGATCACGTGGCTGATCATGCACTGATCACGTGACTGATCATGCACTGATCACGTGACTGATCATGCACTGATCACGTGGCTATCATGCACTGATCACGTGACTGATCATGCACTGATCACGTGACTGATCATGCACTGATCACGTGACTGATCATGCACTGATCACGTGACTGATCATGCACTGATCACGTGGCTGATCATGCACTGATCACGTGGCTGATCATGCACTGATCACGTGACTGATCATGCACTGATCACGTGATGATCATGCACTGATCAGTGGCTATCATGCACTGATCACGTGGCTGATCATGCACTGATCACGTGACTGATCATGCACTGATCACTGGCTATCATGCACTGATCACGTGGCTATCATGCACTGATCACGTGGCTGATCATGCACTGATCACGTGACTGATCATGCACTGATCACGTGGATATCATGCACTGATCACGTGACTGATCATGCACTGATCACGTGGCTGATCATGCACTGATCACGTGACTGATCATGCACTGATCACGTGGCTATCATGCACTGATCACGTGGCTGATCATGCACTGATCACGTAGCTACCATGCACTGATCACGTGACTGATCATGCACTGATCACGTGACTGATCATGCACTGATCACGTGGCTGATCATGCACTGATCACGTGACTGATCATGCACTGATCACGTGACTGATCATGCACTGATCACGTGGCTATCATGCACTGATCACGTGGCTGATCATGCACTGATCACGTAGCTACCATGTACTGGTCACGTGACTGATCATGCACTGATCACGTAATTGATCATGCACTGATCACGTGGCTGATCATGCACTGATCACGTGGCTATCATGCACTGATCACGTGACTGATCATGCACTGATCACGTGACTGATCATGCACTGATCACGTGGCTGATCATGCACTGATCACGTGGCTGATCATGCACTGATCACGTGACTGATCATGCACTGATCACGTGACTGATCATGCACTGATCACGTGACTGATCATGCACTGATCACGTGGCTATCATGCACTGATCACGTGGCTATCATGCACTGATCACGTGGCTGATCATGCACTGATCACGTGACTGATCATGCACTGATCACGTGGCTATCATGCACTGATCACGTGGCTGATCATGCAATGATCACGTAGCTACCATGCACTGGTCACGTGACTGATCATGCACTGATCACGTGACTGATCATGCACTGATCACGTGACTGATCATGCACTGATCACGTGACTGATCATGCACTGATCACGTGACTGATCATGCACTGATCACGTGGCTATCATGCACTGATCACGTGGCTGATCATGCACTGATCACGCAGCTACCATGCACTGATCACATGACTGATCATGCACTGATCACATGACTGATCATGCACTGATCACGTGGCTTATCATGCACTGATCATGTGACTGATCATGTGCTGATCATGTTTGGTGTCATACACTGATCATGTGCCTCTGGAGGCAATGAACAAAGAGCTGAGTAGGCAGAAATCAGTCAGCAGGCTATAATCATGGAACTCAGCTCTGAGAAATCATGCTGCTCAGCTGGCAATAATCAAGCAGCTGAGCAGGCAGGAATTACGCAGCACAGCTGGCAATTGTCAAGCAGATGACAGGCAGGAATCGTGCAGCTCAGCTGGCAATTGTCAAGCAGATGAGCAGACAGTAATCACGCAGCTCAGCAGGCCCTGATCACGTGACTGAGCATGCACTGTTCACGTGGCTGATCATACACTGATCACGTGACTGATCATGCACTGATCACGTGGCTATCATGCACTGATCACGTGGCTGATCATACACTGATCACGTGACTGATCATGCACTGATCACGTGGCTATCATGCACTGACTACATGACTGATCATGCACTGATCACGTGGCTGATCATGCACTGATCACGTGACTGATCATGCACTGATCACGTGACTGATCATGCACTGATCACGTGGCTGATCATGCACTGATCACGTGGCTATCATGCACTGATCACGTGGCTGATCATGCAATGATCACGTAGCTACCATGCACTGGTCACGTGACTGATCATGCACTGATCACGTAATTGATCATGCACTGATCACGTGGCTGATCATGCACTGATCACGTGGCTGATCATGCACTGATCACGTGACTGATCATGCACTGATCACGTGACTGATCATGCACTGATCACGTGGCTATCATGCACTGATCACGTGGCTGATCATGCACTGATCACGTGGCTGATCATGCACTGATCACGTGACTGATCATGCACTGATCACGTGACTGATCATGCACTGATCACGTGGCTATCATGCACTGATCACGTGGCTGATCATGCACTGATCACGTGGCTATCATGCACTGATCACGTGACTGATCATGCACTGATCACGTGACTGATCATGCACTGATCACGTGGCTATCATGCACTGATCACGTGGCTGATCATGCACTGATCACGTGCCTGATCATGCACTATCACATGACTGATCATGCACTGATCACGTGACTGATCATGCACTGATCACGTGGCTATCATGCACTACTCACGTGGCTGATCATGCAATGATCACGTAGCTACCATGTACAGGTCACGTGACTGATCATACACCCATCAGGTGACTGATCATGCACTGATCACGTGGCTGATCATGCACTGATCACGTGACTGATCATGCACTGATCACGTGACTGATCATGCACTGATCACATGGCTATCATGCACTGATCACGTGGCTGATCATGCACTGATCACGTGGCTGATCATGCACTGATACCGTGACTGAGCATGGACTGATCACATGACTATCATGTAGTGATCACGTGACTTAATGGCGCTGATCATGTGACTGATCATGCGCTGATCATGTTTGCTATCATACACTGATCATGTGCCTCTGGAGGCAATAAACAAAGAGCTGAGTAGGCACGAATCAAACAGTCAGCAGGCAATAATCATGGAACTCAGGTGTGAGGAATCATGCTGCTCAGCTGGCAATAATCAAGCAGCTGAGCAGGCAGGAATTACGCAGCACAGCTGGCAATTGTCAAGCAGATGACAGGCAGGAATCGTGCAGCTCAGCTGGCAATTGTCAAGCAGATGAGCAGACAGTAATCACGCAGCTCAGCAGGCCCTGATCACGTGACTGAGCATGCACTGTTCACGTGGCTGATCATACACTGATCACGTGATGATCATGCACTGATCACTTGGATATCATGCACTGATCACGTGGCTGATCATACACTGTTCACGTGTCTGACCATGCACTGATCACGTGGCTGATCATACACTGCTCACGTAACTGATCATGCACTGATCACGTGGCTGATCATGCACTGATCACGTGGCTGATCACACACCTGTCACGTGACATATCATGCACTGATCACGTGGCACTCATGCACTGATCACGTGGCTGATCATACTCTGCTCACGTGACTGATCATGCACACATCACGTGGCTATCATGCACTGCTCACGTGGCTGTCATGAATGATCACGTAGCTACCATGTACTGGTCACGTGACTGATCATGCACTGATCACGTAATTGATCATGCACTGATCACGTGGCTGATCATGCACTGATCACGTGGCTGATCATGCACTGATCACGTGACTGATCATGCACTGATCACGTGGCTGATCATGCACTGATCACGTGGCTGATCATGCACTGATCACGTGGCTGATCATGCACTGATCACGTGGCTGATCATGCACTGATCACGTGGCTATCATGTACTGGTCACGTGACTGATCATGCACTGATCACGTAATTGATCATGCACTGATCACGTGGCTGATCATGCACTGATCACGTGGCTGATCACACACGTATCACGTGACTGATCATGCACTGATCACGTGACTGATCATGCACTGATCACGTGGCTATCATGCACTGATCACGTGGCTATCATGCACTGATCACGTGGCTGATCATGCACTGATCACGTGACTGATCATGCACTGATCACGTGGCTATCATGCACTGATCACGTGGCTATCATGCACTGATCACGTGGCTGATCATGCAATGATCACGTAGCTATCATGCACTGATCACGTGACTGATCATGCACTGATCACGTGGCTGATCATGCACTGATCACGTGACTGATCATGCACTGATCACGTGACTGATCATGCACTGATCACGTGACTGATCATGCACTGATCACGTGGCTATCATGCACTGATCACGTGGCTGATCATGCATGATCACGCAGCTATCATGCACTGATCACGTGACTGATCATGCACTGATCACATGACTGATCATGCACTGATCACGTGGCTTATCATGCACTGATCATGTGACTGATCATGTGCTGATCATGTTTGGTGTCATACACTGATCATGTGCCTCTGGAGGCAATGAACAAAGAGCTGAGTAGGCAGGAATCAGTCAGCAGGCTATAATCATGGAACTCAGCTCTGAGAAATCATGCTGCTCAGCTGGCAATAATCAAGCAGATGAGCAGGCAGGAATTACGCAGCACAGCTGGCAATTGTCAAGCAGATGACAGGCAGGAATCGTGCAGCTCAGCAGGCACTGATCACGTGACTGAGCATGCACTGATCACGTGGCTGATCATGCACTGATCACGTGACTGATCATGCACTGATCACGTGACTGATCATGCACTGATCACGTGGCTGATCATGCACTGATCACGTGACTGATCATGCACTGATCACGTGGCTGATCATGCACTGATCACGTGGCTATCATGCACTGATCACGTGGCTGATCATGCACTGATCACGTGGCTATCATGCACTGATCACGTGACTGATCATGCACTGATCACGTGACTGATCATGCACTGATCACGTGGCTATCATGCACTGATCACGTGGCTGATCATGCACTGATCACGTAGCTATCATGCACTGATCACGTGACTGATCATGCACTGATCACGTGACTGATCATGCACTGATCACGTGGCTGATCATGCACTGATCACGTGGCTGATCATGCACTGATCACGTGGCTGATCATGCACTGATCACGTGACTGATCATGCACTGATCACGTGACTGATCATGCACTGATCACGTGGCTATCATGCACTGATCACGTGGCTGATCATGCACTGATCACGTGACTGATCATGCACTGATCACATGACTGATCATGCACTGATCACGTGACTGATCATGCACTGATCACGTGGCTATCATGCACTACTCACGTGGCTGATCATGCAATGATCATGTAGCTACCATGTACTGGTCACGTGACTGATCATACACCCATCAGGTGACTGATCATGCACTGATCACGTGGCTGATCATGCACTGATCACGTGACTGATCATGCACTGATCACGTGACTGATCATGCACTGATCACATGGCTATCATGCACTGATCACGTGGCTGATCATGCACTGATCACGTGGCTGATCATGCACTGATACCGTGACTGAGCATGGACTGATCACATGACTATCATGTAGTGATCACGTGACTTAATGGCGCTGATCATGTGACTGATCATGCGCTGATCATGTTTGCTATCATACACTGATCATGTGCCTCTGGAGGCAATAAACAAAGAGCTGAGTAGGCACGAATCAAACAGTCAGCAGGCAATAATCATGGAACTCAGGTGTGAGGAATCATGCTGCTCAGCTGGCAATAATCAAGCAGCTGAGCAGGCAGGAATTACGCAGCACAGCTGGCAATTGTCAAGCAGATGACAGGCAGGAATCGTGCAGCTCAGCTGGCAATTGTCAAGCAGATGAGCAGACAGTAATCACGCAGCTCAGCAGGCCCTGATCACGTGACTGAGCATGCACTGTTCACGTGGCTGATCATACACTGATCACGTGATGATCATGCACTGATCACGTGGATATCATGCACTGATCACGTGGCTGATCATACACTGTTCACGTGTCTGACCATGCACTGATCACGTGGCTGATCATACACTGCTCACGTAACTGATCATGCACTGATCACGTGGCTATCATGCACTGATCACGTGGCACTCATGCACTGATCACGTGGCTGATCATACACTGATCACGTGACTGATCATGCACTGATCACGTGGCTATCATGCACTGCTCACGTGGCTGTCATGGAATGATCACGTAGCTACCATATACTGGTCACGTGACTGATCATGCACTGATCACGTGAATGATCATGCACTGATCACGTGACTGATCATGCACTGATCACGTGACTGATCATGCACTGATCACGTGGCTATCATGCACTGCTCACGTGGCTGATCATGCAATGATCACGTAGCAACCATGTACTGGTCACGTGACTGATCATGCACTGATCACGTAATTGATCATGCACTGATCACGTGGCTGATCATGCACTGATCACGTGGCTGATCACACATGATCACGTGACTGATCATGCACTGATCACGTGGCTATCATGCACTGATCACGTGGCTATCATGCACTGATCACGTGGCTGATCATGCACTGATCACGTGGCTGATCATGCACTGATCACGTGGCTATCATGCACTGATCACGTGGCTGATCATGCAATGATCACGTAGCTACCATGTACTGGTCACGTGACTGATCATGCACTGATCACGTAATTGATCATGCACTGATCACGTGGCTGATCATGCACTGATCACGTGGCTGATCACACACTATCACGTGACTGATCATGCACTGATCACGTGACTATCATGCACTGATCACGTGGCTATCATGCACTGATCACGTGGCTATCATGCACTGATCACGTGGCTGATCATGCACTGATCACGTGACTGATCATGCACTGATCACGTGGCTATCATGCACTGATCACGTGGCTATCATGCACTGATCACGTGGCTGATCATGCACTGATCACGTAGCTATCATGCACTGATCACGTGACTGATCATGCACTGATCACGTGACTGATCATGCACTGATCACGTGACTGATCATGCACTGATCACGTGACTGATCATGCACTGATCACGTGACTGATCATGCACTGATCACGTGGCTATCATGCACTGATCACGTGGCTGATCATGCACTGATCACGCAGCTACCATGTACTGTCACATGACTGATCATGCACTGATCACATGACTGATCATGCACTGATCACGTGGCTTATCATGCACTGATCATGTGACTGATCATGTGCTGATCATGTTTGGTGTCATACACTGATCATGTGCCTCTGGAGGCAATGAACAAAGAGCTGAGTAGGCACGAATCAGTCAGCAGGCTATAATCATGGAACTCAGCTCTGAGAAATCATGCTGCTCAGCTGGCAATAATCAAGTAGCTGAGCAGGCAGGAATTACGCAGCACAGGTGGCAATTGTCAAGCAGATGACAGGCAGGAATCGTGCAGCTCAGCTGGCAATTGTCAAGCAGATGAGCAGACAGTAATCACGCAGCTCAGCAGGCCCTGATCACGTGACTGAGCATGCACTGTTCACGTGGCTGATCATACACTGATCACGTGACTGATCATGCACTGATCACGTGACTGATCATGCACTGATCACGTGGCTATCATGCACTGATCACGTGGCTGACATGCACTGATCACGTGGCTGATCATGCACTGATCACGTGGCTGATCATGCACTGATCACGTGACTGATCATGCACTGATCACGTGGCTGATCATGCACTGATCACGTGGCTATCATGCACTGATCACGTGGCTGATCATGCATGATCACGCAGCTACCATGCACTGATCACGTGACTGATCATGCACTGATCACGTGACTGATCATGCACTGATCACGTGGCTATCATGCACTATCACGTGGCTGATCATGCAATGATCACGTAGCTACCATGTACTGGTCACGTGACTGATCATGCACTGATCACGTGACTGATCATGCACTGATCACGTGGCTGATCATGCACTGATCACGTGGCTGATCATGCACTGATCACGTGGCTGATCATGCACTGATCACGTGGCTGATCATGCACTGATCACGTGACTGATCATGCACTGATCACGTGACTGATCATGCACTGATCACGTGGCTGATCATGCACTGATCACGTGACTGATCATGCACTGATCACGTGACTGATCATGCACTGATCACGTGACTGATCATGCACTGATCACGTGACTGATCATGCACTGATCACGTGACTGATCATGCACTGATCACGTGGCTATCATGCACTGATCACGTGGCTGATCATGCACTGATCACGTGCCTGATCATGCACTGATCACATGACTGATCATGCACTGATCACGTGACTGATCATGCACTGATCACGTGGCTATCATGCACTGATCACGTGGCTGATCATGCAATGATCATGTAGCTACCATGTACTGGTCACGTGACTGATCATGCACTGATCACGTGACTGATCATGCACTGATCACGTGGCTGATCATGCACTGATCACGTGACTGATCATGCACTGATCACGTGATGATCATGCACTGATCACGTGGCTATCATGCACTGATCACGTGGCTGATCATGCACTGATCACGTGGCTGATCATGCACTGATCACGTAACTGATCATGCACTGATCACGTGGCTATCATGCACTGATCACGTGGCTGATCATGCACTGATCACGTGGCTGATCATGCACTGATCACGTGACTATCATGCACTGATCACGTGGCACTCATGCACTGATCACGTGGCTGATCATACACTGCTCACGTAACTGATCATGCACTGATCACGTGGCTATCATGCACTGATCACGTGGCTGTCATGCAATGATCACGTAGCTACCATGCACTGATCACGTGACTGATCATGCACTGATCACGTGAATGATCATGCACTGATCACGTGACTGATCATGCACTGATCACGTGACTGATCATGCACTGATCACGTGGCTATCATGCACTGCTCACGTGGCTGATCATGCACTGATCACGTAGCTACCATGTACTGGTCACGTGACTGATCATGCACTGATCACGTAATTGATCATGCACTGATCACGTGGCTGATCATGCACTGATCACGTGGCTGATCATGCACTGATCACGTGACTGATCATGCACTGATCACGTGGCTATCATGCACTGATCACGTGGCTGATCATGCACTGATCACGTGACTGATCATGCACTGATCACGTGACTGATCATGCACTGATCACGTGGCTATCATGCACTGATCACGTGGCTGACATGCACTGATCACGTGCCTGATCATGCACTGATCACGTGACTGATCATGCACTGATCACGTGACTGATCATGCACTGATCACGTGTCTGATCATGCACTGATCACGTGGCTATCATGCACTGCTCACGTGGCTGATCATGCATGATCACGCAGCTACCATGTACTGGTCACATGACTGATCATGCACTGATCACGTGACTGATCATGCAGTGATCACGTGGCTATCATGCACTACTCACGTGGCTGATCATGCAATGATCATGTAGCTACCATGTACAGGTCACGTGAATGATCATACACCCATCAGGTGACTGATCATGCACTGATCACGTGGCTATCATGCACTGATCACGAGACTGATCATGCACTGATCACGTCTATATCATGCACTGATCACATGACTGCCCATGCACTGATCACGTGGATGATCATACACTAATCATGTGACAGATCATGCACTGATCACGTGGCTGATCATGCACTGATACCGTGACTGAGCATGGACTGATCACATGACTATCATGTAGTGATCACGTGACTTAATGGCGCTGATCATGTGACTGATCATGCGCTGATCATGTTTGCTATCATACACTGATCATGTGCCTCTGGAGGCAATAAACAAAGAGCTGAGTAGGCACGAATCAAACAGTCAGCAGGCAATAATCATGGAACTCAGCTGTGAGGAATCATGCTGCTCAGCTGGCAATAATCAAGCAGCTGAGCAGGCAGGAATTACGCAGCACAGCTGGCAATTGTCAAGCAGATGACAGGCAGGAATCGTGCAGCTCAGCTGGCAATTGTCAAGCAGATGAGCAGACAGTAATCACGCAGCTCAGCAGGCCCAGATCACGTGACTGAGCATGCACTGTTCACGTGGCTGATCATACACTGATCACGTGATTGATCATGCACTGATCACTTGGATATCATGCACTGATCACGTGGCTGATCATACACTGTTCACGTGTCTGACCATGCACTGATCACGTGGCTGATCATACACTGCTCACGTAACTGATCATGCACTGATCACGTGGCTATCATGCACTGATCACGTGGCTGAACATGCACTGTTCACGTGGCTGATCACACACCTGTCACGTGACATATCATGCACTGATCACGTGGCACTCATGCACTGATCACGTGGCTGATCATACTCTGCTCACGTAACTCATCATGCACACATCACGTGGCTATCATGCACTGCTCACGTGGCTGATCATGGAATGATCACGTAGCTACCATATACTGGTCACGTGACTGATCATGCACAGATCACGTAAATGATCATGCACTGTTCACGTGACTGATCATGTACTGATCACGTGACTGATCATGCACTGATCACGTGGCTGATCATGCACTGATCACGTGGCTGATCATGCACTGATCACGTGGCTGATCATGCACTGATCACGTGACTGATCATGCACTGATCACGTGACTGATCATGCACTGATCACGTGGCTATCATGCACTGATCACGTGGCTGATCATGCACTGATCACGTGACTGATCATGCACTGATCACGTGGCTGATCATGCACTGATCACGTGACTGATCATGCACTGATCACGTGACTGATCATGCACTGATCACGTGGCTATCATGCACTGATCACGTGGCTGATCATGCATGATCACGCAGCTACCATGTACTGATCACATGACTGATCATGCACTGATCACGTGACTGATCATGCACTGATCACGTGGCTATCATGCACTATCACGTGGCTGATCATGCACTGATCATGTAGCTACCATGTACTGGTCACGTGAATGATCATGCACTGATCACGTGACTGATCATGCACTGATCACGTGGCTATCATGCACTGATCACGTGACTGATCATGCACTGATCACGTCTATATCATGCACTGATCACATGACTGATCATGCACTGATCACGTGGCTGATCATGCACTGATCACGTGACTGATCATGCACTGATCACGTGACTGATCATGCACTGATCACGTGGCTATCATGCACTGATCACGTGGCTGATCATGCACTGATCACGTGACTGATCATGCACTGATCACATGACTGATCATGCACTGATCACGTGACTGATCATGCACTGATCACGTGGCTATCATGCACTACTCACGTGGCTGATCATGCAATGATCATGTAGCTACCATGTACTGGTCACGTGACTGATCATACACCCATCAGGTGACTGATCATGCACTGATCACGTGGCTGATCATGCACTGATCACCTGCCTGATCATGCACTGATCACGTGACTAATCATGCACTGATCACATGGCTATCATGCACTGATCACGTGGCTGATCATGCACTGATCACGTGGCTGATCATGCACTGATACCGTGACTGAGCATGGACTGATCACATGACTATCATGTAGTGATCACGTGACTTAATGGCACTGATCATGTGACTGATCATGCGCTGATCATGTTTGCTATCATACACTGATCATGTGCCTCTGGAGGCAATAAACAAAGAGCTGAGTAGGCACGAATCAAACAGTCAGCAGGCAATAATCATGGAACTCAGGTGTGAGGAATCATGCTGCTCAGCTGGCAATAATCAAGCAGCTGAGCAGGCAGGAATTACGCAGCACAGCTGGCAATTGTCAAGCAGATGACAGGCAGGAATCATGCAGCTCAGCTGGCAATTGTCAAGCAGATGAGCAGACAGTAATCACGCAGCTCAGCAGGCCCTGATCACGTGACTGAGCATGCACTGTTCACGTGGCTGATCATACACTGATCACGTGATGATCATGCACTGATCACGTGGATATCATGCACTGATCACGTGGCTGATCATACACTGTTCACGTGTCTGACCATGCACTGATCACGTGGCTGATCATGCACTGCTCACGTAACTGATCATGCACTGATCACGTGGCTATCATGCACTGATCACGTGGCACTCATGCACTGATCACGTGGCTGATCATACACTGATCACGTGACTGATCATGCACTGATCACGTGGCTATCATGCACTGCTCACGTGGCTGTCATGCAATGATCACGTAGCTACCATATACTGGTCACGTGACTGATCATGCACTGATCACGTGAATGATCATGCACTGATCACGTGACTGATCATGCACTGATCACGTGACTGATCATGCACTGATCACGTGGCTATCATGCACTGCTCACGTGGCTGATCATGCAATGATCACGTAGCAACCATGTACTGGTCACGTGACTGATCATGCACTGATCACGTAATTGATCATGCACTGATCACGTGGCTCATCATGCACTGATCACGTGGCTGATCACACATGATCACGTGACTGATCATGCACTGATCACGTGGCTGATCATGCACTGATCACGTGGCTATCATGCACTGATCACGTGGCTATCATGCACTGATCACGTGGCTGATCATGCACTGATCACGTAGCTATCATGCACTGATCACGTGACTGATCATGCACTGATCACGTAATTGATCATGCACTGATCACGTGGCTGATCATGCACTGATCACGTGGCTGATCACACACTATCACGTGACTGATCATGCACTGATCACGTGACTATCATGCACTGATCACGTGGCTATCATGCACTGATCACGTGGCTATCATGCACTGATCACGTGGCTGATCACACACTATCACGTGACTGATCATGCACTGATCACGTGGCTATCATGCACTGATCACGTGGCTATCATGCACTGATCACGTGGCTGATCATGCAATGATCACGTAGCTACCATGCACTGGTCACGTGACTGATCATGCACTGATCACTAATTGATCATGCACTGATCACGTGACTGATCATGCACTGATCACGTGACTGATCATGCACTGATCACGTGACTGATCATGCACTGATCACGTGGCTATCATGCACTGATCACGTGGCTGATCATGCACTGATCACGCAGCTACCATGCACTGTCACATGACTGATCATGCACTGATCACATAACTGATCATGCACTGATCACGTGGCTTATCATGCACTGATCATGTGACTGATCATGTGCTGATCATGTTTGGTGTCATACACTGATCATGTGCCTCTGGAGGCAATGAACATAGAGCTGAGTAGGCAGAAATCAGTCAGCAGGCTATAATCATGGAACTCAGCTCTGAGAAATCATGCTGCTCAGCTGGCAATAATCAAGTAGATGAGCAGGCAGGAATTACGCAGCACAGGTGGCAATTGTCAAGCAGATGACAGGCAGGAATCGTGCAGCTCAGCTGGCAATTGTCAAGCAGATGAGCAGACAGTAATCACGCAGCTCAGCAGGCCCTGATCACGTGACTGAGCATGCACTGTTCACGTGGCTGATCACACACTGATCACGTGACTGATCATGCACTGATCACGTGACTGATCATGCACTGATCACGTGGCTATCATGCACTGATCACGTGGCTGACATGCACTGATCACGTGGCTGATCATGCACTGATCACGTGGCTGATCATGCACTGATCACGTGACTGATCATGCACTGATCACGTGACTGATCATGCACTGATCACGTGGCTATCATGCACTGATCACGTGGCTGATCATGCATGATCACGCAGCTACCATGTACTGGTCACATGACTGATCATGCACTGATCACGTGACTGATCATGCACTGATCACGTGGCTATCATGCACTACTCACGTGGCTGATCATGCAATGATCATGTAGCTACCATGTACTGGTCACGTGAATGATCATGCACTGATCACGTGACTGATCATGCACTGATCACGTGGCTGATCATGCACTGATCACGTGGCTGATCATGCACTGATCACGTGGCTGATCATGCACTGATCACGTGGCTGATCATGCACTGATCACGTGACTGATCATGCACTGATCACGTGACTGATCATGCACTGATCACGTGACTGATCATGCACTGATCACGTGACTGATCATGCACTGATCACGTGGCTATCATGCACTGATCACGTGGCTGATCATGCACTGATCACGTGCCTGATCATGCACTGATCACATGACTGATCATGCACTGATCACGTGACTGATCATGCACTGATCACGTGGCTATCATGCACTGATCACGTGGCTGATCATGCAATGATCACGTAGCTTCCATATACTGTTCACCTTACTGATCATGCACTGATCACGTGACTGATCATGCACTGATCACGTGGCTGATCATGCACTGATCACTGACTGATCATGCACTGATCACGTGATGATCATGCACTGATCACGTGGCTATCATGCACTGATCACGTGGCTGATCATGCACTGATCACGTGGCTGATCATGCACTGATCACGTAACTGATCATGCACTGATCACGTGGCTATCATGCACTGATCACGTGGCTGATCATGCACTGATCACGTGGCTGATCATGCACTGATCACGTGACTATCATGCACTGATCACGTGGCACTCATGCACTGATCACGTGGCTGATCATGCACTGCTCACGTAACTGATCATGCACTGATCACGTGGCTATCATGCACTGATCACGTGGCTGTCATGCAATGATCACGTAGCTACCATGCACTGATCACGTGACTGATCATGCACTGATCACGTAAATGATCATGCACTGATCACGTGACTGATCATGCACTGATCACGTGACTGATCATGCACTGATCACGTGGCTATCATGCACTGATCACGTGGCTGATCATGCACTGATCACGTAGCTATCATGCACTGATCACGTGACTGATCATGCACTGATCACGTGGCTGATCATGCACTGATCACGTGGCTGATCATGCACTGATCACGTGACTGATCATGCACTGATCACGTGGCTATCATGCACTGATCACGTGGCTGATCATGCACTGATCACGTGACTGATCATGCACTGATCACGTGACTGATCATGCACTGATCACGTGGCTATCATGCACTGATCACGTGGCTGATCATGCACTGATCACGTGCCTGATCATGCACTGATCACGTGGCTGATCATGCACTGATCACGTGACTGATCATGCACTGATCACGTGTCTGATCATGCACTGATCACGTGGCTATCATGCACTGCTCACGTGGCTGATCATGCATGATCACGCAGCTACCATGTACTGGTCACATGACTGATCATGCACTGATCACGTGACTGATCATGCAGTGATCACGTGGCTATCATGCACTACTCACGTGGCTGATCATGCAATGATCATGTAGCTACCATGTACAGGTCACGTGAATGATCATACACCCATCAGGTGACTGATCATGCACTGATCACGTGGCTATCATGCACTGATCACGAGACTGATCATGCACTGATCACGTCTATATCATGCACTGATCACATGACTGCCCATGCACTGATCACGTGGATGATCATACACTAATCATGTGACAGATCATGCACTGATCACGTGGCTGATCATGCACTGATACCGTGACTGAGCATGGACTGATCACATGACTATCATGTAGTGATCACGTGACTTAATGGCGCTGATCATGTGACTGATCATGCGCTGATCATGTTTGCTATCATACACTGATCATGTGCCTCTGGAGGCAATAAACAAAGAGCTGAGTAGGCACGAATCAAACAGTCAGCAGGCAATAATCATGGAACTCAGCTGTGAGGAATCATGCTGCTCAGCTGGCAATAATCAAGCAGCTGAGCAGGCAGGAATTACGCAGCACAGCTGGCAATTGTCAAGCAGATGACAGGCAGGAATCGTGCAGCTCAGCTGGCAATTGTCAAGCAGATGAGCAGACAGTAATCACGCAGCTCAGCAGGCCCAGATCACGTGACTGAGCATGCACTGTTCACGTGGCTGATCATACACTGATCACGTGATTGATCATGCACTGATCACTTGGATATCATGCACTGATCACGTGGCTGATCATACACTGTTCACGTGTCTGACCATGCACTGATCACGTGGCTGATCATACACTGCTCACGTAACTGATCATGCACTGATCACGTGGCTATCATGCACTGATCACGTGGCTGAACATGCACTGTTCACGTGGCTGATCACACACCTGTCACGTGACATATCATGCACTGATCACGTGGCACTCATGCACTGATCACGTGGCTGATCATACTCTGCTCACGTAACTCATCATGCACACATCACGTGGCTATCATGCACTGCTCACGTGGCTGATCATGGAATGATCACGTAGCTACCATATACTGGTCACGTGACTGATCATGCACAGATCACGTAAATGATCATGCACTGTTCACGTGACTGATCATGTACTGATCACGTGACTGATCATGCACTGATCACGTGGCTGATCATGCACTGATCACGTGGCTGATCATGCACTGATCACGTGGCTGATCATGCACTGATCACGTGGCTGATCATGCACTGATCACGTGACTGATCATGCACTGATCACGTGACTGATCATGCACTGATCACGTGGCTATCATGCACTGATCACGTGACTGATCATGCACTGATCACGTGACTGATCATGCACTGATCACGTGACTGATCATGCACTGATCACGTGACTGATCATGCACTGATCACGTGGCTGATCATGCACTGATCACGTGGCTGATCATGCACTGATCACGTGACTGATCATGCACTGATCACGTGATGATCATGCACTGATCACGTGGCTATCATGCACTGATCACGTGGCTGATCATGCACTGATCACGTACTGATCATGCACTGATCACGTGGCTGATCATGCACTGATCACGTGGCTGATCATGCATGATCACGTGACTGATCATGCACTGATCACGTGACTGATCATGCACTGATCACGTGGCTATCATGCACTGATCACGTGGCTATCATGCACTGATCACGTGGCTGATCATGCACTGATCACGTAGCTATCATGCACTGATCACGTGACTGATCATGCACTGATCACGTGATTGATCATGCACTGATCACGTGGCTGATCATGCACTGATCACGTGGCTGATCATGCACTGATCACGTGACTGATCATGCACTGATCACGTGACTGATCATGCACTGATCACGTGGCTATCATGCACTGATCACGTGGCTATCATGCACTGATCACGTGGCTGATCACACACTATCACGTGACTGATCATGCACTGATCACGTGGCTATCATGCACTGATCACGTGGCTATCATGCACTGATCACGTGCTGATCATGCAATGATCACGTAGCTATCATGCACTGGTCACGTGACTGATCATGCACTGATCACGTAACTGATCATGCACTGATCACGTGACTGATCATGCACTGATCACGTGACTGATCATGCACTGATCACGTGACTGATCATGCACTGATCACGTGGCTATCATGCACTGATCACGTGGCTGATCATGCACTGATCACGCAGCTACCATGCACTGATCACGTGACTGATCATGCACTGATCACATAACTGATCATGCACTGATCACGTGGCTTATCATGCACTGATCACGTGACTGATCATGTGCTGATCATGTTTGGTGTCACACACTGATCATGTGCCTCTGGAGGCAATGAACATAGAGCTGAGTAGGCAGGAATCAGTCAGCAGGCTATAATCATGGAACTCAGCTCTGAGAAATCATGCTGCTCAGCTGGCAATAATCAAGTAGATGAGCAGGCAGGAATTACGCAGCACAGGTGGCAATTGTCAAGCAGATGACAGGCAGGAATCGTGCAGCTCAGCTGGCAATTGTCAAGCAGATGAGCAGACAGTAATCACGCAGCTCAGCAGGCCCTGATCACGTGACTGATCATGCACTGATCACGTGGCTGATCATACACTGATCACGTGACTGATCATGCACTGATCACGTGACTGATCATGCACTGATCACGTGGCTATCATGCACTGATCACGTGGCTGACATGCACTGATCACGTGGCTGATCATGCACTGATCACGTGGCTGATCATGCACTGATCACGTGACTGATCATGCACTGATCACGTGGCTATCATGCACTGATCACGTGGCTGATCATGCACTGATCACGTGACTGATCATGCACTGATCACATGACTGATCATGCACTGATCACGTGACTGATCATGCACTGATCACGTGGCTATCATGCACTACTCACGTGGCTGATCATGCAATGATCATGTAGCTACCATGTACTGGTCACGTGACTGATCATACACCCATCAGGTGACTGATCATGCACTGATCACGTGGCTGATCATGCACTGATCACGTGACTGATCATGCACTGATCACGTGACTGATCATGCACTGATCACATGGCTATCATGCACTGATCACGTGGCTGATCATGCACTGATCACGTGGCTGATCATGCACTGATCACGTGACTGAGCATGGACTGATCACATGACTATCATGTAGTGATCACGTGACTTAATGGCGCTGATCATGTGACTGATCATGCACTGATCATGTTTGCTATCATACACTGATCATGTGCCTCTGGAGGCAATAAACAAAGAGCTGAGTAGGCACGAATCAAACAGTCAGCAGGCAATAATCATGGAACTCAGGTGTGAGGAATCATGCTGCTCAGCTGGCAATAATCAAGCAGCTGAGCAGGCAGGAATTACGCAGCACAGCTGGCAATTGTCAAGCAGATGACAGGCAGGAATCATGCAGCTCAGCTGGCAATTGTCAAGCAGATGAGCAGACAGTAATCACGCAGCTCAGCAGGCCCTGATCACGTGACTGAGCATGCACTGTTCACGTGGCTGATCATACACTGATCACGTGATGATCATGCACTGATCACGTGGATATCATGCACTGATCACGTGGCTGATCATGCACTGATCACGTGGCTGATCACACACTGATCACGTGACTATCATGCACTGATCACGTGGCACTCATGCACTGATCACGTGGCTGATCATACACTGATCACGTAACTGATCATGCACTGATCACGTGGCTATCATGCACTGCTCACGTGGCTGTCATGCAATGATCACGTAGCTACCATATACTGGTCACGTGACTGATCATGCACTGATCACGTGAATGATCATGCACTGATCACGTGACTGATCATGCACTGATCACGTGACTGATCATGCACTGATCACGTGGCTATCATGCACTGCTCACGTGGCTGATCATGCAATGATCACGTAGCAACCATGTACTGGTCACGTGACTGATCATGCACTGATCACGTAATTGATCATGCACTGATCACGTGGCTCATCATGCACTGATCACGTGGCTGATCACACATGTATCACGTGACTGATCATGCACTGATCACGTGGCTCTCATGCACTGATCACGTGGCTATCATGCACTGATCACGTGGCTATCATGCACTGATCACGTGGCTGATCATGCAATGATCACGTAGCTACCATGCACTGATCACGTGACTGATCATGCACTGATCACGTGACTGATCATGCACTGATCACGTGGCTGATCATGCACTGATCACGTGGCTGATCACACACTATCACGTGACTGATCATGCACTGATCACGTGACTATCATGCACTGATCACGTGGCTATCATGCACTGATCACGTGGATGATCATGCACTGATCACGTGGCTGATCACACACTATCACGTGACTGATCATGCACTGATCACGTGACTGATCATGCACTGATCACGTGACTGATCATGCACTGATCACGTGGCTATCATGCACTGATCACGTGACTGATCATGCACTGATCACGTGACTGATCATGCACTGATCACGTGACTGATCATGCACTGATCACGTGACTGATCATGCACTGATCACGTGGCTGATCATGCACTGATCACGTGGCTGATCATGCACTGATCACGTGACTGATCATGCACTGATCACGTGATGATCATGCACTGATCAGTGGCTATCATGCACTGATCACGTGGCTGATCATGCACTGATCACGTGACTGATCATGCACTGATCACTGGCTATCATGCACTGATCACGTGGCTATCATGCACTGATCACGTGGCTGATCATGCACTGATCACGTGACTGATCATGCACTGATCACGTCTATATCATGCACTGATCACGTGACTGATCATGCACTGATCACGTGGATGATCATGCACTGATCATGTGACTGATCATGCACTGATCACGTGGCTATCATGCACTGATCACGTGGCTGATCATGCACTGATCACGTGGCTATCATGCACTGATCACGTGACTGATCATGCACTGATCACGTGACTGATCATGCACTGATCACGTGACTGATCATGCACTGATCACGTGACTGATCATGCACTGATCACGTGACTGATCATGCACTGATCACGTGGCTATCATGCACTGATCACGTGGCTGATCATGCACTGATCACGTAGCTACCATCACTGGTCACGTGACTGATCATGCACTGATCACGTAATTGATCATGCACTGATCACGTGGCTGATCATGCACTGATCACGTGGCTGATCATGCACTGATCACGTGACTGATCATGCACTGATCACGTGACTGATCATGCACTGATCACGTGGCTATCATGCACTGATCACGTGGCTGATCATGCACTGATCACGTGCCTGTCATGCACTGATCACATGACTGATCATGCACTGATCACGTGACTGATCATGCACTGATCACGTGGCTATCATGCACTACTCACGTGGCTGATCATGCAATGATCATGTAGCTACCATGTACAGGTCACGTGACTGATCATACACCCATCAGGTGACTGATCATGCACTGATCACGTGGCTATCATGCACTGATCACGTGGCTGATCATGCACTGATCACGTGCCTGGTCATGCACTGATCACGTGACTGATCATGCACTGATCACGTGGCTGATCATGAACTGATCACGTGGCTGATCATGCACTGATCACGTGGCTGATCATGCACTGATACCGTGACTGAGCATGGACTGATCACATGACTATCATGTAGTGATCACGTGACTTAATGGCGCTGATCATGTGACTGATCATGCGCTGATCATGTTTGCTATCATACACTGATCATGTGCCTCTGGAGGCAATAAACAAAGAGCTGAGTAGGCACGAATCAAACAGTCAGCAGGCAATAATCATGGAACTCAGGTGTGAGGAATCATGCTGCTCAGCTGGCAATAATCAAGCAGCTGAGCAGGCAGGAATTACGCAGCACAGCTGGCAATTGTCAAGCAGATGACAGGCAGGAATCGTGCAGCTCAGCTGGCAATTGTCAAGCAGATGAGCAGACAGTAATCACGCAGCTCAGCAGGCCCTGATCACGTGACTGAGCATGCACTGTTCACGTGGCTGATCATACACTGATCACGTGATGATCATGCACTGATCACTTGGATATCATGCACTGATCACGTGGCTGATCATACACTGTTCACGTGTCTGACCATGCACTGATCACGTGGCTGATCATACACTGCTCACGTAACTGATCATGCACTGATCACGTGGCTATCATGCACTGATCACGTGGCTGAACATGCACTGTTCACGTGGCTGATCACACACCTGTCACGTGACATATCATGCACTGATCACGTGGCACTCATGCACTGATCACGTGGCTGATCATACTCTGCTCACGTAACTGATCATGCACACATCACGTGGCTATCATGCACTGCTCACGTGGCTCGTCATGGAATGATCACGTAGCTACCATATACTGGTCACGTGACTGATCATGCACTGATCACGTAAATGATCATGCACTGATCACGTGACTGATCATGCACTGATCACGTGGCTATCATGCACTGCTCACGTGGCTGATCATGCAACGATCACGTAGCAACCATGTACTGGTCACGTGACTGATCATGCACTGATCACGTAATTGATCCTGCACTGATCACGTGGCTCATCATGCACTGATCACGTGGCTGATCACACACGTATCACGTGACTGATCATGCACTGATCACGTGGCTATCATGCACTGATCACGTGGCTATCATGCACTGATCACGTGGCTGATCATGCACTGATCACGTGGCTACCATGCACTGTCACGTGACTGATCATGCACTGATCACGTGATTGATCATGCACTGATCACGTGACTGATCATGCACTGATCACGTGACTGATCATGCACTGATCACGTGACTGATCATGCACTGATCACGTGGCTATCATGCACTGATCACGTGGCTGATCATGCATGATCACGCAGCTACCATGCACTGATCACATGACTGATCATGCACTGATCACGTGACTGATCATGCACTGATCACGTGGCTATCATGCACTGATCATGTGACTGATCATGTGCTGATCATGTTTGGTGTCATACACTGATCATGTGCCTCTGGAGGCAATGAACAAAGAGCTGAGTAGGCACGAATCAGTCAGCAGGCTATAATCATGGAACTCAGCTCTGAGAAATCATGCTGCTCAGCTGGCAATAATCAAGTAGATGAGCAGGCAGGAATTACGCAGCACAGGTGGCAATTGTCAAGCAGATGACAGGCAGGAATCGTGCAGCTCAGCTGGCAATTGTCAAGCAGATGAGCAGACAGTAATCACGCAGCTCAGCAGGCCCTGATCACGTGACTGAGCATGCACTGTTCACGTGGCTGATCATACACTGATCACGTGACTGATCATGCACTGATCACGTGACTGATCATGCACTGATCACGTGGCTATCATGCACTGATCACGTGGCTGACATGCACTGATCACGTGGCTGATCATGCACTGATCACGTGGCTGATCATGCACTGATCACGTGACTGATCATGCACTGATCACGTGGCTATCATGCACTGATCACGTGGCTGATCATGCACTGATCACGTGACTGATCATGCACTGATCACATGACTGATCATGCACTGATCACGTGACTGATCATGCACTGATCACGTGGCTATCATGCACTACTCACGTGGCTGATCATGCAATGATCATGTAGCTACCATGTACTGGTCACGTGACTGATCATACACCCATCAGGTGACTGATCATGCACTGATCACGTGGCTGATCATGCACTGATCACGTGACTGATCATGCACTGATCACGTGACTGATCATGCACTGATCACATGGCTATCATGCACTGATCACGTGGCTGATCATGCACTGATCACGTGGCTGATCATGCACTGATCACGTGACTGAGCATGGACTGATCACATGACTATCATGTAGTGATCACGTGACTTAATGGCACTGATCATGTGACTGATCATGCGCTGATCATGTTTGCTATCATACACTGATCATGTGCCTCTGGAGGCAATAAACAAAGAGCTGAGTAGGCACGAATCAAACAGTCAGCAGGCAATAATCATGGAACTCAGGTGTGAGGAATCATGCTGCTCAGCTGGCAATAATCAAGCAGCTGAGCAGGCAGGAATTACGCAGCACAGCTGGCAATTGTCAAGCAGATGACAGGCAGGAATCATGCAGCTCAGCTGGCAATTGTCAAGCAGATGAGCAGACAGTAATCACGCAGCTCAGCAGGCCCTGATCACGTGACTGAGCATGCACTGTTCACGTGGCTGATCATACACTGATCACGTGATGATCATGCACTGATCACGTGGATATCATGCACTGATCACGTGGCTGATCATGCACTGTTCACGTGGCTGATCACACACTGATCACGTGACTGATCATGCACTGATCACGTGGCATCATGCACTGATCACGTGGCTGATCATGCACTGATCACGTGACTGATCATGCACTGATCACGTGGCTATCATGCACTGCTCACGTGGCTGTCATGCAATGATCACGTAGCTACCATATACTGGTCACGTGACTGATCATGCACTGATCACGTGAATGATCATGCACTGATCACGTGACTGATCATGCACTGATCACGTGACTGATCATGCACTGATCACGTGGCTATCATGCACTGATCACGTGGCTGATCATGCACTGATCACGTAGCAACCATGTACTGGTCACGTGACTGATCATGCACTGATCACGTAATTGATCATGCACTGATCACGTGGCTCATCATGCACTGATCACGTGGCTGATCACACATGATCACGTGACTGATCATGCACTGATCACGTGGCTGATCATGCACTGATCACGTGGCTATCATGCACTGATCACGTGGCTATCATGCACTGATCACGTGGCTGATCATGCACTGATCACGTAGCTATCATGCACTGATCACGTGACTGATCATGCACTGATCACGTAACTGATCATGCACTGATCACGTGGCTGATCATGCACTGATCACGTGGCTGATCACACACTATCACGTGACTGATCATGCACTGATCACGTGACTATCATGCACTGATCACGTGGCTATCATGCACTGATCACGTGGATATCATGCACTGATCACGTGGCTGATCATGCACTATCACGTGACTGATCATGCACTGATCACGTGACTGATCATGCACTGATCACGTGACTGATCATGCACTGATCACGTGGCTATCATGCACTGATCACGTGACTGATCATGCACTGATCACGTGACTGATCATGCACTGATCACGTGACTGATCATGCACTGATCACGTGACTGATCATGCACTGATCACGTGGCTGATCATGCACTGATCACGTGGCTGATCATGCACTGATCACGTGACTGATCATGCACTGATCACGTGATGATCATGCACTGATCAGTGGCTATCATGCACTGATCACGTGGCTGATCATGCACTGATCACGTGACTGATCATGCACTGATCACTGGCTATCATGCACTGATCACGTGGCTATCATGCACTGATCACGTGGCTGATCATGCACTGATCACTGACTGATCATGCACTGATCACGTCTATATCATGCACTGATCACGTGACTGATCATGCACTGATCACGTGGATGATCATGCACTGATCATGTGACTGATCATGCACTGATCACGTGGCTATCATGCACTGATCACGTGGCTGATCATGCACTGATCACGTAGCTATCATGCACTGATCACGTGACTGATCATGCACTGATCACGTGACTGATCATGCACTGATCACGTGACTGATCATGCACTGATCACGTGACTGATCATGCACTGATCACGTGACTGATCATGCACTGATCACGTGGCTATCATGCACTGATCACGTGGCTGATCATGCACTGATCACGTAGCTACCATGCACTGATCACGTGACTGATCATGCACTGATCACGTAATTGATCATGCACTGATCACGTGGCTGATCATGCACTGATCACGTGGCTGATCATGCACTGATCACGTGACTGATCATGCACTGATCACGTGACTGATCATGCACTGATCACGTGGCTATCATGCACTGATCACGTGGCTGATCATGCACTGATCACGTGACTGATCATGCACTGATCACGTGACTGATCATGCACTGATCACGTGGCTATCATGCACTGATCACGTGACTGATCATGCACTGATCACGTGACTGATCATGCACTGATCACGTGACTGATCATGCACTGATCACGTGACTGATCATGCACTGATCACGTGGCTGATCATGCACTGATCACGTGGCTGATCATGCACTGATCACGTGACTGATCATGCACTGATCACGTGATGATCATGCACTGATCAGTGGCTATCATGCACTGATCACGTGGCTGATCATGCACTGATCACGTGACTGATCATGCACTGATCACTGGCTATCATGCACTGATCACGTGGCTATCATGCACTGATCACGTGGCTGATCATGCACTGATCACGTGACTGATCATGCACTGATCACGTCTATATCATGCACTGATCACGTGACTGATCATGCACTGATCACGTGGATGATCATGCACTGATCACGTGACTGATCATGCACTGATCACGTGGCTATCATGCACTGATCACGTGGCTGATCATGCACTGATCACGTAGCTACCATGCACTGATCACGTGACTGATCATGCACTGATCACGTGACTGATCATGCACTGATCACGTGACTGATCATGCACTGATCACGTGACTGATCATGCACTGATCACGTGACTGATCATGCACTGATCACGTGGCTATCATGCACTGATCACGTGGCTGATCATGCACTGATCACGTAGCTACCATATACTGATCACGTGACTGATCATGCACTGATCACGTGATTGATCATGCACTGATCACGTGGCTGATCATGCACTGATCACGTGGCTGATCATGCACTGATCACGTGACTGATCATGCACTGATCACGTGACTGATCATGCACTGATCACGTGGCTATCATGCACTGATCACGTGGCTGATCATGCACTGATCACGTGGCTGATCATGCACTGATCACGTGACTGATCATGCACTGATCACGTGACTGATCATGCACTGATCACGTGACTGATCATGCACTGATCACGTGGCTATCATGCACTGATCACGTGACTGATCATGCACTGATCACGTGACTGATCATGCACTGATCACGTGACTGATCATGCACTGATCACGTGACTGATCATGCACTGATCACGTGACTGATCATGCACTGATCACGTGGCTGATCATGCACTGATCACGTGACTGATCATGCACTGATCACGTGATGATCATGCACTGATCAGTGGCTATCATGCACTGATCACGTGGCTGATCATGCACTGATCACGTGACTGATCATGCACTGATCACTGGCTATCATGCACTGATCACGTGGCTATCATGCACTGATCACGTGGCTGATCATGCACTGATCACGTGACTGATCATGCACTGATCACGTCTATATCATGCACTGATCACGTGACTGATCATGCACTGATCACGTGGATGATCATGCACTGATCACGTGACTGATCATGCACTGATCACGTGGCTATCATGCACTGATCACGTGGCTGATCATGCAATGATCACGTAGCTATCATGTACTGATCACGTGACTGATCATGCACTGATCACGGACTGATCATGCACTGATCACGTGACTGATCATGCACTGATCACGTGACTGATCATGCACTGATCACGTGACTGATCATGCACTGATCACGTGGCTATCATGCACTGATCACGTGGCTGATCATGCACTGATCACGTAGCTACCATATACTGGTCACGTGACTGATCATGCACTGATCACGTAATTGATCATGCACTGATCACGTGGCTGATCATGCACTGATCACGTGGCTGATCATGCACTGATCACGTGACTGATCATGCACTGATCACGTGACTGATCATGCACTGATCACGTGGCTATCATGCACTGATCACGTGGCTGATCATGCACTGATCACGTGCCTGATCATGCACTGATCACATGACTGATCATGCACTGATCACGTGACTGATCATGCACTGATCACGTGGCTATCATGCACTACTCACGTGGCTGATCATGCAATGATCATGTAGCTACCATGTACTGGTCACGTGACTGATCATGCACTGATCACGTGACTGATCATGCACTGATCACGTGGCTATCATGCACTGATCACGTGGCTGATCATGCACTGATCACGTGCCTGATCATGCACTGATCACGTGACTGATCATGCACTGATCACGTGGCTATCATGCACTGATCACGTGGCTGATCATGCACTGATCACGTGGCTGATCATGCACTGATCACGTGACTGATCATGCACTGATCACGTGACTGATCATGCACTGATCACGTGGCTATCATGCACTGATCACGTGGCTGATCATGCACTGATCACGTGACTGATCATGCACTGATCACTGTGCTATCATGCACTGATACATGACTGATCATGCACTGATCACGTGGCTATCATGCACTGATCACGTGGCTGATCATGCACTGATCACGTAGCAACCATGCACTGGTCACGTGACTGATCATGCACTGATCACGTAATTGATCATGCACTGATCACGTGGCTCATCATGCACTGATCACGTGGCTGATCACATGATCACGTGACTGATCATGCACTGATCACGTGGCTGATCATGCACTGATCACGTGGCTGATCATACACTGATCACGTGACTGATCATGCACTGATCACGTGGCTATCATGCACTGATCACGTGGCTGATCATGCACTGATCACGTGGCTGATCATGCACTGATCACGTGGCTGATCATGCACTGATCACGTGACTGATCATGCACTGATCACGTGGCTATCATGCACTGATCACGTGGCTGATCATGCACTGATCACGTGGCTGATCACACACTGTCACGTGACATATCATGCACTGATCACGTGGCACTCATGCACTGATCACGTGGCTGATCATACACTGATCACGTAACTGATCATGCACACATCACGTGGCTATCATGCACTGCTCACGTGGCTCGTCATGGAATGATCACGTAGCTACCATATACTGGTCACGTGACTGATCATGCACTGATCACGTAAATGATCATGCACTGATCACGTGACTGATCATGCACTGATCACGTGACTGATCATGCACTGATCACGTGGCTGATCATGCACTGATCACGTGGCTGATCATGCACTGATCACGTGGCTGATCATGCACTGATCACGTGGCTGATCATGCACTGATCACGTGACTGATCATGCACTGATCACGTGGCTATCATGCACTGATCACGTGGCTGATCATGCACTGATCACGTGACTGATCATGCACTGATCACGTGACTGATCATGCACTGATCACGTGGCTGATCATGCACTGATCACGTGGCTGATCATGCACTGATCACGTGGCTGATCATCACATGATCACGTGACTGATCATGCACTGATCACGTGACTATCATGCACTGATCACGTGGCTGATCATGCACTGATCACGTGGCTATCATGCACTGATCACGTGGCTGATCATGCACTGATCACGTAGCTATCATGCACTGATCACGTGACTGATCATGCACTGATCACGTGACTGATCATGCACTGATCACGTGGCTGATCATGCACTGATCACGTGGCTGATCATCACACTATCACGTGACTGATCATGCACTGATCACGTGACTGATCATGCACTGATCACGTGGCTATCATGCACTGATCACGTGGACATCATGCACTGATCACGTGGCTGATCACACTGATCACGTGACTGATCATGCACTGATCACGTGGCTATCATGCACTGATCACGTGGCTGATCATGCACTGATCACGTAGCTATCATGCACTGATCACGTGACTGATCATGCACTGATCACGTAACTGATCATGCACTGATCACGTGACTGATCATGCACTGATCACGTGACTGATCATGCACTGATCACGTGACTGATCATGCACTGATCACGTGGCTATCATGCACTGATCACGTGGCTGATCATGCAATGATCACGTAGCTACCATGCACTGATCACGTGACTGATCATGCACTGATCACGTGACTGATCATGCACTGATCACGTGGCTGATCATGCACTGATCACGTGGCTGATCATGCACTGATCACGTGGCTGATCATGCACTGATCACGTGACTGATCATGCACTGATCACGTGACTGATCATGCACTGATCACGTGGCTATCATGCACTATCACGTGGCTGATCATGCACTGATCACGTGGCTATCATGCACTGATCACGTGACTGATCATGCACTGATCACATGACTGATCATGCACTGATCACGTGGCTTATCATGCACTGATCATGTGACTGATCATGTGCTGATCATGTTTGGTGTCATACACTGATCATGTGCCTCTGGAGGCAATGAACATAGAGCTGAGTAGGCACGAATCAGTCAGCAGGCTATAATCATGGAACTCAGCTCTGAGAAATCATGCTGCTCAGCTGGCAATAATCAAGTAGATGAGCAGGCAGGAATTACGCAGCACAGGTGGCAATTGTCAAGCAGATGACAGGCAGGAATCGTGCAGCTCAGCTGGCAATTGTCAAGCACTGAGCAGACAGTAATCACGCAGCTCAGCAGGCCCTGATCACGTGACTGAGCATGCACTGATCACGTGGCTGATCATACACTGATCACGTGACTGATCATGCACTGATCACGTGACTGATCATGCACTGATCACGTGGCTATCATGCACTGATCACGTGGCTGATCATGCACTGATCACGTGGCTGATCATGCACTGATCACGTGGCTGATCATGCACTGATCACGTGACTGATCATGCACTGATCACGTGGCTGATCATGCACTGATCACGTGGCTATCATGCACTGATCACGTGGCTGATCATGCACTGATCACGTAGCTACCATGTACTGGTCACGTGACTGATCATGCACTGATCACGTGACTGATCATGCACTGATCACGTGACTGATCATGCACTGATCACGTGGCTGATCATGCACTGATCACGTGGCTGATCATGCACTGATCACGTGACTGATCATGCACTGATCACGTGACTGATCATGCACTGATCACGTGGCTGATCATGCACTGATCACGTGGCTGATCATGCACTGATCACGTGGCTGATCATGCACTGATACCGTGACTGAGCATGGACTGATCACATGACTATCATGTAGTGATCACGTGACTTAATGGCACTGATCATGTGACTGATCATGCACTGATCATGTTTGCTATCATACACTGATCATGTGCCTCTGGAGGCAATAAACAAAGAGCTGAGTAGGCACGAATCAAACAGTCAGCAGGCAATAATCATGGAACTCAGGTGTGAGGAATCATGCTGCTCAGCTGGCAATAATCAAGCAGCTGAGCAGGCAGGAATTACGCAGCACAGCTGGCAATTGTCAAGCAGATGACAGGCAGGAATCGTGCAGCTCAGCTGGCAATTGTCAAGCAGATGAGCAGACAGTAATCACGCAGCTCAGCAGGCCCTGATCACGTGACTGAGCATGCACTGTTCACGTGGCTGATCATACACTGATCACGTGATTGATCATGCACTGATCACTTGGATATCATGCACTGATCACGTGGCTGATCATACACTGTTCACGTGTCTGACCATGCACTGATCACGTGGCTGATCATACACTGCTCACGTAACTGATCATGCACTGATCACGTGGCTATCATGCACTGATCACGTGGCTGATCATGCACTGATCACGTGGCTGATCACACACTGTCACGTGACTATCATGCACTGATCACGTGACTGATCATGCACTGATCACGTGGCTATCATGCACTGATCACGTGGCTGATCATGCACTGATCACGTGGCTGATCATGCACTGATCACATGACTGATCATGCACTGATCACGTGACTGATCATGCACTGATCACGTGGCTATCATGCACTACTCACGTGGCTGATCATGCAATGATCACGTAGCTACCATGTACTGGTCACGTGACTGATCATGCACTGATCACGTGACTGATCATGCACTGATCACGTGGCTGATCATGCACTGATCACGTGCCTGATCATGCACTGATCACGTGACTGATCATGCACTGATCACGTGGTATCATGCACTGATCACGTGGCTGATCATGCACTGATCACGTGGCTGATCATGCACTGATACCGTGACTGATCATGGACTGATCACATGACTATCATGCAGTGATCACGTGACTTAATGGCACTGATCATGTGACTGATCATGCACTGATCATGTTTGCTATCATACACTGATCATGTGCCTCTGGAGGCAATAAACAAAGAGCTGAGTAGGCACGAATCAAACAGTCAGCAGGCAATAATCATGGAACTCAGCTCTGAGGAATCATGCTGCTCAGCTGGCAATAATCAAGCAGCTGAGCAGGCAGGAATTACGCAGCACAGCTGGCAATTGTCAAGCAGATGACAGGCAGGAATCGTGCAGCTCAGCTGGCAATTGTCAAGCAGATGAGCAGACAGTAATCACGCAGCTCAGCAGGCCCTGATCACGTGACTGAGCATGCACTGTTCACGTGGCTGATCATACACTGATCACGTGACTGATCATGCACTGATCACGTGACTGATCATGCACTGATCACGTGGCTGATCATGCACTGATCACGTGGCTGATCATGCACTGATCACGTGACTGATCATGCACTGATCACGTGACTGATCATGCACTGATCATGTTTGCTATCATACACTGATCATGTGCCTCTGGAGGCAATAAACAAAGAGCTGAGTAGGCACGAATCAAACAGTCAGCAGGCATAATCATGGAACTCAGGTGTGAGGAATCATGCTGCTCAGCTGGCAATAATCAAGCAGCTGAGCAGGCAGGAATTACGCAGCACAGCTGGCAATTGTCAAGCAGATGACAGGCAGGAATCATGCAGCTCAGCTGGCAATTGTCAAGCAGATGAGCAGACAGTAATCACGCAGCTCATCAGGCCCTGATCACGTGACTGATCATGCACTGATCACGTGGCTGATCATGCACTGATCACGTGGATATCATGCACTGATCACGTGGCTGATCATGCACTGATCACGTGACTGATCATGCACTGATCACGTGGCTGATCATGCACTGATCACGTGGCTATCATGCACTGATCACGTGGCTGATCATGCACTGATCACGTGGCTATCATGCACTGATCACGTGACTGATCATGCACTGATCACGTGACTGATCATGCACTGATCACGTGGCTGATCATGCACTGATCACGTGGCTATCATGCACTGATCACGTGGCTGATCATGCAATGATCACGTAGCTACCATGCACTGATCACGTGACTGATCATGCACTGATCACGTAATTGATCATGCACTGATCACGTGGCTGATCATGCACTGATCACGTGGCTGATCATGCACTGATCACGTGACTGATCATGCACTGATCACGTGGCTGATCATGCACTGATCACGTGGCTGATCATGCACTGATCACGTGGCTGATCATGCACTGATCACGTGACTGATCATGCACTGATCACGTGACTGATCATGCACTGATCACGTGGCTATCATGCACTGATCACGTGGCTGATCATGCACTGATCACGTGACTGATCATGCACTGATCACGTGGCTGATCATGCACTGATCACGTGACTGATCATGCACTGATCACGTGACTGATCATGCACTGATCACGTGGCTATCATGCACTATCACGTGGCTGATCATGCACTGATCACGCAGCTACCATGCACTGGTCACGTGACTGATCATGCACTGATCACATGACTGATCATGCACTGATCACGTGGCTTATCATGCACTGATCATGTGACTGATCATGTGCTGATCATGTTTGGTGTCATACACTGATCATGTGCCTCTGGAGGCAATGAACATAGAGCTGAGTAGGCACGAAACAGTCAGCAGGCTATAATCATGGAACTCAGCTCTGAGAAATCATGCTGCTCAGCTGGCAATAATCAAGTAGATGAGCAGGCAGGAATTACGCAGCACAGGTGGCAATTGTCAAGCAGATGACAGGCAGGAATCGTGCAGCTCAGCTGGCAATTGTCAAGCAGATGAGCAGACAGTAATCACGCAGCTCAGCAGGCCCTGATCACGTGACTGAGCATGCACTGTTCACGTGGCTGATCATACACTGATCACGTGACTGATCATGCACTGATCACGTGACTGATCATGCACTGATCACGTGGCTATCATGCACTGATCACGTGGCTGATCATGCACTGATCACGTGGCTGATCATGCACTGATCACGTGGCTGATCATGCACTGATCACGTGACTGATCATGCACTGATCACGTGGCTGATCATGCACTGATCACGTGGCTATCATGCACTGATCACGTGGCTGATCATGCACTGATCACGTAGCTACCATGTACTGGTCACGTGACTGATCATGCACTGATCACGTGACTGATCATGCACTGATCACGTGGCTGATCATGCACTGATCACGTGGCTGATCATGCACTGATCACGTGGCTGATCATGCACTGATCACGTGACTGATCATGCACTGATCACGTGACTGATCATGCACTGATCACGTGGCTATCATGCACTGATCACGTGGCTGATCATGCACTGATCACGTGGCTGATCATGCACTGATACCGTGACTGATCATGGACTGATCACATGACTATCATGTACTGATCACGTGACTTAATGCACTGATCATGTGACTGATCATGCACTGATCATGTTTGCTATCATACACTGATCATGTGCCTCTGGAGGCAATAAACAAAGAGCTGAGTAGGCACGAATCAAACAGTCAGCAGGCAATAATCATGGAACTCAGGTGTGAGGAATCATGCTGCTCAGCTGGCAATAATCAAGCAGCTGAGCAGGCAGGAATTACGCAGCACAGCTGACAATTGTCAAGCAGATGACAGGCAGGAATCGTGCAGCTCAGCTGGCAATTGTCAAGCAGATGAGCAGACAGTAATCACGCAGCTCAGCAGGCCCTGATCACGTGACTGAGCATGCACTGTTCACGTGGCTGATCATACACTGATCACGTGACTGATCATGCACTGATCACGTGGATATCATGCACTGATCACGTGGCTGATCATACACTGATCACGTGTCTGACCATGCACTGATCACGTGGCTGATCATACACTGATCACGTAACTGATCATGCACTGATCACGTGGCTATCATGCACTGATCACGTGGCTGATCATGCACTGATCACGTGGCTGATCACACACTGATCACGTGACTGATCATGCACTGATCACGTGACTGATCATGCACTGATCACGTGGCTATCATGCACTGATCACGTGGCTGATCATGCACTGATCACGTAACTGATCATGCACTGATCACATGACTGATCATGCACTGATCACGTGACTGATCATGCACTGATCACGTGGCTATCATGCACTACTCACGTGGCTGATCATGCAATGATCATGTAGCTACCATGTACTGGTCACGTGACTGATCATACACCCATCAGGTGACTGATCATGCACTGATCACGTGGCTGATCATGCACTGATCACGTGCCTGATCATGCACTGATCACGTGACTGATCATGCACTGATCACGTGGTATCATGCACTGATCACGTGGCTGATCATGCACTGATCACGTGGCTGATCATGCACTGATACCGTGACTGAGCATGGACTGATCACATGACTATCATGTAGTGATCACGTGACTTAATGGCACTGATCATGTGACTGATCATGCACTGATCATGTTTGCTATCATACACTGATCATGTGCCTCTGGAGGCAATAAACAAAGAGCTGAGTAGGCACGAATCAAACAGTCAGCAGGCAATAATCATGGAACTCAGCTGTGAGGAATCATGCTGCTCAGCTGGCAATAATCAAGCAGCTGAGCAGGCAGGAATTACGCAGCACAGCTGGCAATTGTCAAGCAGATGACAGGCAGGAATCGTGCAGCTCAGCTGGCAATTGTCAAGCAGATGAGCAGACAGTAATCACGCAGCTCAGCAGGCCCTGATCACGTGACTGAGCATGCACTGTTCACGTGGCTGATCATACACTGATCACGTGACTGATCATGCACTGATCACGTGACTGATCATGCACTGATCACGTGGCTGATCATGCACTGATCACGTGGCTGACATGCACTGATCACGTGGCTGATCATGCACTGATCACGTGGCTGATCATGCACTGATCATGTTTGCTATCATGCACTGATCATGTGCCTCTGGAGGCAATGAACAAAGAGCTGATAGGCACGAATCAAACAGTCAGCAGGCATAATCATGGAACTCAGGTGTGAGGAATCATGCTGCTCAGCTGGCAATAATCAAGCAGCTGATCAGGCAGGAATTACGCAGCACAGCTGGCAATTGTCAAGCAGATGACAGGCAAGAATCATGCAGCTCAGCTGGCAATTGATCAAGCAGATGAGCAGACAGTAATCACGCAGCTCATCATGCACTGATCACGTGGCTGATCATGCACTGATCACGTGGCTGATCATGCACTGATCACGTGGATATCATGCACTGATCACGTGGCTGATCATGCACTATCACGTGACTGATCATGCACTGATCACGTGGCTGATCATGCACTGATCACGTGGCTATCATGCACTGATCACGTGGCTGATCATGCAATGATCACGTAGCTACCATGTACTGGTCACGTGACTGATCATGCACTGATCACGTGACTGATCATGCACTGATCACGTGGCTCATCATGCACTGATCACGTGGCTGATCACACACGTATCACATGACTGATCATGCACTGATCACGTGACTGATCATGCACTGATCACGTGGCTATCATGCACTGATCACGTGGCTGATCATGCACTGATCACGTGACTGATCATGCACTGATCACGTGACTGATCATGCACTGATCACGTGGCTGATCATGCACTGATCACGCAGCTATCATGCACTGATCACGTGACTGATCATGCACTGATCACATGACTGATCATGCACTGATCACGTGGCTTATCATGCACTGATCATGTGACTGATCATGTGCTGATCATGTTTGGTGTCATACACTGATCATGTGCCTCTGGAGGCAATGAACAAAGAGCTGAGTAGGCACGAATCAGTCAGCAGGCAATAATCATGGAACTCAGCTGTGAGAAATCATGCTGCTCAGCTGGCAATAATCAAGCAGCTGAGCAGGCAGGAATTACGCAGCACAGCTGGCAATTGTCAAGCAGATGACAGGCAGGAATCGTGCAGCTCAGCTGGCAATTGTCAAGCAGATGAGCAGACAGTAATCACGCAGCTCAGCAGGCCCTGATCACGTGACTGAGCATGCACTGTTCACGTGGCTGATCATACACTGATCACGTGACTGATCATGCACTGATCACGTGGCTATCATGCACTGATCACGTGGCTGATCATACACTGATCACGTGACTGATCATGCACTGATCACTGGCTGATCATGCACTGACTACATGACTGATCATGCACTGATCACGTGGCTATCATGCACTGATCACGTGGCTGATCATGCACTGATCACGTGGCAATCATGCACTGATCACGTGACTGATCATGCACTGATCACGTGGCTGATCATGCACTGATCACGTGGCTGATCATGCACTGATCACGTGGCTGATCACACTGATCACGTGACTGATCATGCACTGATCACGTGGCTATCATGCACTGATCACGTGGCTGATCATGCACTGATCACGTGACTGATCATGCACTGATCACGTGGCTGATCATGCACTGATCACGTGGCTATCATGCACTGATCACGTGGCTGATCATGCACTGATCACGTAGCTACCATGTACTGGTCACGTGACTGATCATGCACTGATCACGTAATTGATCATGCACTGATCACGTGGCTGATCATGCACTGATCACGTGGCTGATCACACACTATCACGTGACTGATCATGCACTGATCACGTGACTAATCATGCACTGATCACGTGGCTATCATGCACTGATCACGTGGATATCATGCACTGATCACATGACTGATCATGCACTGATCACGTGACTGATCATGCACTGATCACGTGGCTATCATGCACTACTCCGTGGCTGATCATGCAATGATCATGTAGCTACCATGTACTGGTCACGTGACTGATCATACACCCATCAGGTGACTGATCATGCACTGATCACGTGGATGATCATGCACTGATCACCTGCCTGATCATGCACTGATCACGTGACTGATCATGCACTGATCACATGGCTATCATGAACTGATCACCTGGCTGATCATGCACTGATCACGTGGCTGATCATGCACTGATACCGTGACTGAGCATGGACTGATCACATGACTATCATGTAGTGATCACGTGACTTAATGGCGCTGATCATGTGACTGATCATGCGCTGATCATGTTTGCTATCATACACTGATCATGTGCCTCTGGAGGCAATAAACAAAGAGCTGAGTAGGCACGAATCAAACAGTCAGCAGGCAATAATCATGGAACTCAGGTGTGAGGAATCATGCTGCTCAGCTGGCAATAATCAAGCAGCTGAGCAGGCAGGAATTACGCAGCACAGCTGACAATTGTCAAGCAGATGACAGGCAGGAATCGTGCAGCTCAGCTGGCAATTGTCAAGCAGATGAGCAGACAGTAATCACGCAGCTCAGCAGGCCCAGATCACGTGACTGAGCATGCACTGTTCACGTGGCTGATCATACACTGATCACGTGATTGATCATGCACTGATCACTTGGATATCATGCACTGATCACGTGGCTGATCATACACTGTTCACGTGTCTGACCATGCACTGATCACGTGGCTGATCATACACTGCTCACGTAACTGATCATGCACTGATCACGTGGCTATCATGCACTGATCACGTGGCTGAACATGCACTGTTCACGTGGCTGATCACACACCTGTCACGTGACATATCATGCACTGATCACGTGGCACTCATGCACTGATCACGTGGCTGATCATACTCTGCTCACGTAACTCATCATGCACACATCACGTGGCTATCATGCACTGCTCACGTGGCTCGTCATGGAATGATCACGGAGCTACCATATACTGGTCACGTGACTGATCATGCACAGATCACGTAAATGATCATGCACTGTTCACGTGACTGATCATGTACTGATCACGTGACTGATCATGCACTGATCACGTGGCTGATCATGCACTGATCACGTGGCTGATCATGCACTGATCACGTGGCTGATCATGCACTGATCACGTGGCTGATCATGCACTGATCACGTGACTGATCATGCACTGATCACGTGGCTATCATGCACTGATCACGTGGCTGATCATGCACTGATCACGTGACTGATCATGCACTGATCACGTGACTGATCATGCACTGATCACGTGGCTGATCATGCACTGATCACGTGGCTATCATGCACTGATCACGTGGCTGATCACACATGTATCACATGACTGATCATGCACTGATCACGTGGCTATCATGCACTGATCACGTGGCTGATCATGCACTGATCACGTGGCTATCATGCACTGATCACGTGGCTGATCATGCACTGATCACGTAGCTATCATGCACTGATCACGTGACTGATCATGCACTGATCACGTAATTGATCATGCACTGATCACGTGGCTGATCATGCACTGATCACGTGGCTGATCATCACACGTATCACGTGACTGATCATGCACTGATCACGTGACTGATCATGCACTGATCACGTGGCTATCATGCACTGATCACGTGGACATCATGCACTGATCACGTGGCTGATCATGCACTGATCACGTGACTGATCATGCACTGATCACGTGGCTATCATGCACTGATCACGTGGCTGATCATGCACTGATCACGTAGCTATCATGCACTGATCACGTGACTGATCATGCACTGATCACGTAATTGATCATGCACTGATCACGTGACTGATCATGCACTGATCACGTGACTGATCATGCACTGATCACGTGACTGATCATGCACTGATCACGTGGCTATCATGCACTGATCACGTGGCTGATCATGCAATGATCACGTAGCTACCATGCACTGGTCACGTGACTGATCATGCACTGATCACGTAATTGATCATGCACTGATCACGTGGCTGATCATGCACTGATCACGTGGCTGATCATGCACTGATCACGTGACTGATCATGCACTGATCACGTGACTGATCATGCACTGATCACGTGGCTATCATGCACTGATCACGTGGCTGATCATGCACTGATCACGTGACTGATCATGCACTGATCACGTGGCTGATCATGCACTGATCACGTGACTGATCATGCACTGATCACATGTCTGATCATGCACTGATCACGTGGCTATCATGCACTGATCACGTGGCTGATCATGCACTGATCACGCAGCTACCATGCACTGATCACGTGACTGATCATGCACTGATCACGTAACTGATCATGCACTGATCACGTGGCTTATCATGCACTGATCATGTGACTGATCATGCACTGATCATGTTTGGTGTCATACACTGATCATGTGCCTCTGGAGGCAATGAACATAGAGCTGAGTAGGCACGAATCAGTCAGCAGGCTATAATCATGGAACTCACCTCTGAGAAATCATGCTGCTCAGCTGGCAATAATCAAGTAGATGAGCAGGCAGGAATTACGCAGCACAGGTGGCAATTGTCAAGCAGATGACAGGCAGTAATCGTGCAGCTCAGCTGGCAGTTGTAAAGCATTGAGCAGACAGTAATCACGCAGCTCAGCAGGCCCTGATCACGTGACTGAGCATGCACTGATCACGTGGCTGATCACACACTGATCACGTGACTGATCATGCACTGATCACGTGACTGATCATGCACTGATCACGTGGCTATCATGCACTGATCACGTGGCTGATCATGCACTGATCACGTGGCTGATCATGCACTGATCACGTGGCTGATCATGCACTGATCACGTGACTGATCATGCACTGATCACGTGGCTGATCATGCACTGATCACGTGGCTATCATGCACTGATCACGTGGCTGATCATGCACTGATCACGTAGCTACCATGTACTGGTCACGTGAATGATCATACACTGATCACGTGACTGATCATGCACTGATCACGTAACTGATCATGCACTGATCACGTGGCTGATCATGCACTGATCACGTGGCTGATCATGCACTGATCACGTGACTGATCATGCACTGATCACGTGACTGATCATGCACTGATCACGTGGCTATCATGCACTGATCACGTGGCTGATCATGCACTGATCACGTGGCTGATCATGCACTGATACCGTGACTGAGCATGGACTGATCACATGACTATCATGTAGTGATCACGTGACTTAATGTCTCTGATCATGTGACTGATCATGCACTGATCATGTTTGCTATCATACACTGATCATGTGCCTCTGGAGGCAATAAACAAAGAGCTGAGTAGGCACGAATCAAACAGTCAGCAGGCAATAATCATGGAACTCAGGTGTGAGGAATCATGCTGCTCAGCTGGCAATAATCAAGCAGCTGAGCAGGCAGGAATTACGCAGCACAGCTGACAATTGTCAAGCAGATGACAGGCAGGAATCGTGCAGCTCAGCTGGCAATTGTCAAGCAGATGAGCAGACAGTAATCACGCAGCTCAGCAGGCCCTGATCACGTGACTGAGCATGCACTGTTCACGTGGCTGATCATACACTGATCACGTGATTGATCATGCACTGATCACTTGGATATCATGCACTGATCACGTGGCTGATCATACACTGATCACGTGTCTGACCATGCACTGATCACGTGGCTGATCATACACTGCTCACGTAACTGATCATGCACTGATCACGTGGCTATCATGCACTGATCACGTGGCTGATCATGCACTGATCACGTGGCTGATCACACACCTGTCACGTGACTATCATGCACTGATCACGTGACTGATCATGCACTGATCACGTGGCTATCATGCACTGATCACGTGGCTGATCATGCACTGATCACGTGACTGATCATGCACTGATCACATGACTGATCATGCACTGATCACGTGACTGATCATGCACTGATCACGTGGCTATCATGCACTACTCACGTGGCTGATCATGCAATGATCATGTAGCTACCATGTACTGGTCACGTGACTGATCATACACCCATCAGGTGACTGATCATGCACTGATCACGTGGCTGATCATGCACTGATCACCTGCCTGATCATGCACTGATCACGTGACTGATCATGCACTGATCACATAGGTATCATGCACTGATCACGTGGCTGATCATGCACTGATCACGTGGCTGATCATGCACTGATACCGTGACTGAGCATGGACTGATCACATGACTATCATGTAGTGATCACGTGACTTAATGGCGCTGATCATGTGACTGATCATGCGCTGATCATGTTTGCTATCATACACTGATCATGTGCCTCTGGAGGCAATAAACAAAGAGCTGAGTAGGCACGAATCAAACAGTCAGCAGGCAATAATCATGGAACTCAGGTGTGAGGAATCATGCTGCTCAGCTGGCAATAATCAAGCAGCTGAGCAGGCAGGAATTACGCAGCACAGCTGGCAATTGTCAAGCAGATGACAGGCAGGAATCGTGCAGCTCAGCTGGCAATTGTCAAGCAGATGAGCAGACAGTAATCACGCAGCTCAACAGGCCCTTATCACGTGACTGAGCATGCACTATTCACGTGGCTGATAATACACTGATCACGTGATGATCATGCACTGATCACGTGGATATCATGCACTGATCACGTGGCTGATCTTACACTGTTCACGTGTCTGACCATGCACTGATCACGTGGCTGATCACACACTGCTCACGTAACTGATCATGCACTGATCACGTGGCTATCATGCACTGATCACGTGGCTGAACATGCACTGATCACGTGGCTGATCACACACCTGTCACGTGACATATCATGCACTGATCACGTGGCACTCATGCACTGATCACGTGGCTGATCATACTCTGCTCAAGTAAATGATCATGCACACATCACGTGGCTATCATGCACTGCTCACGAGGCTCGTCATGGAATGATCACGTAGCTACCATATACTGGTCACGTGACTGATCATGCACAGATCACGTCAATGATCATGCACTGTTCAAGTGACTGATCATGTACTGATCACGTGACTGATCATGCACTGATCACGTGGCTATCATGCTCTGCTCACGTGGCTGATCATGCAAGGATCACATAGCAACCATGTACTGGTCACGTGACTGATCATGCACTGATCACGTAATTGATCCTGCACTGATCACGTGGCTCATCATGCACTGATCACGTGGCTGATCACACATGTATCACGTGACTGATCATGCACTGATCACGTGGCTATCATGCACTGATCACGTGGCTATCATGCACTGATCACGTGGCTGATCATGCACTGATCACGTGGATAACATGCACTGATCACGTGCCTGATCACACACGTATCACATGACTGATCATGCACTGATCACGTGGCTATCATGCACTGATCACGTGACTGATCATGCACTGATCACGTAATTGATCATGCACTGATCACGTGGCTGATCATGCACTGATCACGTGACTGATCATGCACTGATCACGTGACTGATCATGCACTGATCACGTGGCTATCATGCACTGATCACGTGGCTGATCATGCACTGATCACGCAGCTACCATGTACTGTCACATGACTGATCATGCACTGATCACATAATTGATCATGCACTGATCACGTGGCTTATCATGCATTGATCATGTGACTGATCATGTGCTGATCATGTTTGGTGTCATACACTGATCATGTGCCTCTGGAGGCAATGAACAAAGAGCTGAGTAGGCAGGAATCAGTCAGCAGGAAATAATCATGGAACTCAGCTCTGAGAAATCATGCTGCTCAGCTGGCAGTAATCAAGTAGATGAGCAGGCAGGAATTACGCAGCACAGGTGGCAATTGTCAAGCAGATGACAGGCAGGAATCGTGCAGCTCAGCTGGCAATTGTCAAGCAGATGAGCAGACAGTAATCACGCAGCTCAGCAGGCCCTGATCACGTGACTGAGCATGCACTGTTCACGTGGCTGATCACACACTGATCACGTGACTGATCATGCACTGATCACGTGACTGATCATGCACTGATCACGTGGCTATCATGCACTGATCACGTGGCTGACATACACTGATCACGTGGCTGATCATGCACTGATCACGTGGCTGATCATGCACTGATCACGTGACTGATCATGCACTGATCACGTGGCTGATCATGCACTGATCACGTGGCTATCATGCACTGATCACGTGGCTGATCATGCATGATCACGCAGCTACCATGCACTGATCACATGACTGATCATGCACTGATCACGTGACTGATCATGCACTGATCACGTGGCTATCATGCACTGATCACGTGGCTGATCATGCACTGATCACGTAGCTATCATGCACTGATCACGTGACTGATCATGCACTGATCACGTGACTGATCATGCACTGATCACGTGACTGATCATGCACTGATCACGTGGCTATCATGCACTGATCACGTGGCTGATCATGCACTGATCACGTGCCTGGTCATGCACTGATCACATGACTGATCATGCACTGATCACGTGACTGATCATGCACTGATCACGTGGCTATCATGCACTACTCACGTGGCTGATCATGCAATGATCATGTAGCTACCATGTACTGGTCACGTGACTGATCATACACCCATCACGTGACTGATCATGCACTGATCACGTGGCTGATCATGCACTGATCACCTGCCTGATCATGCACTGATCACGTGACAAATCATGCACTGATCACATAGCTATCATGAACTGATCACGTGGCTGATCATGCACTGATCACGTGGCTGATCATGCACTGATACCGTGACTGAGCATGGACTGATCACATGACTATCATGTAGTGATCACGTGACTTAATGGCGCTGATCATGTGACTGATCATGCGCTGATCATGTTTGCTATCATACACTGATCATGTGCCTCTGGAGGCAATAAACAAAGAGATGAGTAGGCACGAATCAAACAGTCAGCAGGCAATAATCATGGAACTCAGGTGTGAGGAATCATGCTGCTCAGCTGGCAATAATCAAGCAGCTGAGCAGGCAGGAATTACGCAGCACAGCTGGCAATTGTCAAGCAGATGACAGGCAGGAATCATGCAGCTCAGCTGGCAATTGTCAAGCAGATGAGCAGACAGTAATCACGCAGCTCAGCAGGCCCTGATCACGTGACTGAGCATGCACTGTTCACGTGGCTGATCATGCACTGATCACGTGATGATCATGCACTGATCACGTGGATATCATGCACTGATCACGTGGCTGATCATACACTGATCACGTGACTGATCATGCACTGATCACGTGGCTATCATGCACTGCTCACGTGGCTGATCATGCACTGATCACGTGGCTATCATGCACTGATCACGTGACTGATCATGCACTGATCACGTGGCTGATCATGCACTGATCACGTGGCTGATCATGCACTGATCACGTGGCTGATCACACATGATCACGTGACTGATCATGCACTGATCACGTGGCTGATCATGCACTGATCACGTGGCTGATCATGCACTGATCACGTGACTGATCATGCACTGATCACGTGGCTGATCATGCACTGATCACGTGGCTGATCACACATGATCACGTGACTGATCATGCACTGATCACGTGGCTGTCATGCACTGATCACGTGGCTGATCATGCACTGATCACGTAGCTATCATGCACTGATCACGTGGCTGATCATGCAATGATCACGTAGCTACCATGTACTGGTCACGTGACTGATCATGCACTGATCACGTAATTGATCATGCACTGATCACGTGGCTCATCATGCACTGATCACGTGGCTGATCACACACGAATCACGTGACTGATCATGCACTGATCACGTGACTAATCATGCACTGATCACGTGGCTATCATGCACTGATCACGTGGATATCATGCACTGATCACGTGGCTGATCACACACGTATCACGTGACTGATCATGCACTGATCACGTGACTATCATGCACTGATCACGTGGCTATCATGCACTGATCACGTGGCTGATCATGCAATGATCACGTAGCTACCATGCACTGGTCACGTGACTGATCATGCACTGATCACGTAATTGATCATGCACTGATCACGTGACTGATCATGCACTGATCACGTGACTGATCATGCACTGATCACGTGGCTATCATGCACTGATCACGTGGCTGATCATGCAATGATCACGCAGCTACCATGTACTGGTCACATGACTGATCATGCACTGATCACATAATTGATCATGCACTGATCACGTGGCTTATCATGCATTGATCATGTGACTGATCATGTGCTGATCATGTTTGGTGTCATACACTGATCATGTGCCTCTGGAGGCAATGAACAAAGAGCTGAGTAGGCAGGAATCAGTCAGCAGGCTATAATCATGGAACTCAGCTCTGAGAAATCATGCTGCTCAGCTGGCAATAATCAAGTAGATGAGCAGGCAGGAATTACGCAGCACAGGTGGCAATTGTCAAGCAGATGACAGGCAGGAATCGTGCAGCTCAGCTGGCAATTGTCAAGCAGATGAGCAGACAGTAATCACGCAGCTCAGCAGGCCCTGATCACGTGACTGAGCATGCACTGTTCACGTGGCTGATCACACACTGATCACGTGACTGATCATGCACTGATCACGTGACTGATCATGCACTGATCACGTGGCTATCATGCACTGATCACGTGGCTGACATACACTGATCACGTGCCTGATCATGCACTGATCACGTGGCTGATCATGCACTGATCACGTGACTGATCATGCACTGATCACGTGGCTGATCATGCACTGATCACGTGGCTATCATGCACTGCTCACGTGGCTGATCATGCACTGATCACGCAGCTACCATGTACTGGTCACGTGACTGATCATGCACTGATCACGTGACTGATCTGCACTGATCACGTGGCTATCATGCACTACTCACGTGGCTGATCATGCAATGATCATGTAGCTACCATGTACTGGTCACGTGACTGATCATGCACTGATCACGTGACTGATCATGCACTGATCACGTGGTGATCATACACTGATCATGTGACAGATCATGCACTGATCACGTGGCTGATCATGCACTGATACCGTGACTGAGCATGGACTGATCACATGACTATCATGTAGTGATCACGTGACTTAATGGCGCTGATCATGTGACTGATCATGCGCTGATCATGTTTGCTATCATACACTGATCATGTGCCTCTGGAGGCAATAAACAAAGAGCTGAGTAGGCACGAATCAAACAGTCAGCAGGCAATAATCATGGAACTCAGCTGTGAGGAATCATGCTGCTCAGCTGGCAATAATCAAGCAGCTGAGCAGGCAGGAATTACGCAGCACAGCTGGCAATTGTCAAGCAGATGACAGGCAGGAATCGTGCAGCTCAGCTGGCAATTGTCAAGCAGATGAGCAGACAGTAATCACGCAGCTCAGCAGGCCCTGATCACGTGACTGAGCATGCACTGTTCACGTGGCTGATCATACACTGATCACGTGATTGATCATGCACTGATCACTTGGATATCATGCACTGATCACGTGGCTGATCATACACTGTTCACGTGTCTGACCATGCACTGATCACGTGGCTGATCATACACTGCTCACGTAACTGATCATGCACTGATCACGTGGCTATCATGCACTGATCACGTGGCTGAACATGCACTGTTCACGTGGCTGATCACACACCTGTCACGTGACATATCATGCACTGATCACGTGGCACTCATGCACTGATCACGTGGCTGATCATACTCTGCTCACGTAACTCATCATGGACACATCACGTGGCTATCATGCACTGCTCACGTGGCTCGTCATGGAATGATCACGTAGCTACCATATACTGGTCACGTGACTGATCATGCACAGATCACGTAAATGATCATGCACTGTTCACGTGACTGATCATGTACTGATCACGTGACTGATCATGCACTGATCACGTGGCTGATCATGCACTGATCACGTGGCTGATCATGCACTGATCACGTGGCTGATCATGCACTGATCACGTGGCTGATCATGCACTGATCACGTGACTGATCATGCACTGATCACGTGACTGATCATGCACTGATCACGTGGCTATCATGCACTGATCACGTGGCTGATCATGCACTGATCACGTGACTGATCATGCACTGATCACGTGACTGATCATGCACTGATCACGTGACTGATCATGCACTGATCACGTGGCTGATCATGCACTGATCACGTGGCTGATCACACATGATCACGTGACTGATCATGCACTGATCACGTGGCTATCATGCACTGATCACGTGGCTGATCATGCACTGATCACGTGGCTATCATGCACTGATCACGTGGCTGATCATGCACTGATCACGTAGCTATCATGCACTGGTCACGTGACTGATCATGCACTGATCACGTAATTGATCATGCACTGATCACGTGGCTGATCATGCACTGATCACGTGGCTGATCACACACGATCACGTGACTGATCATGCACTGATCACGTGACTGATCATGCACTGATCACGTGGCTATCATGCACTGATCACGTGGATATCATGCACTGATCACGTGACTGATCACACACGTATCACGTGACTGATCATGCACTGATCACGTGGCTATCATGCACTGATCACGTGGCTATCATGCACTGATCACGTGGCTGATCATGCAATGATCACGTAGCTACCATGCACTGGTCACGTGACTGATCATGCACTGATCACGTAATTGATCATGCACTGATCACGTGGCTATCATGCACTGATCACGTGGCTGATCATGCACTGATCACGTAGCTACCATGCACTGATCACGTGACTGATCATGCACTGATCACGTGACTGATCATGCACTGATCACGTGGCTATCATGCACTGATCACGTGGCTGATCATGCACTGATCACGCAGCTACCATGCACTGATCACGTGACTGATCATGCACTGATCACATGATTGATCATGCACTGATCACGTGGCTTATCATGCACTGATCATGTGACTGATCATGTGCTGATCATGTTTGGTGTCATACACTGATCATGTGCCTCTGGAGGCAATGAACATAGAGCTGAGTAGGCAGGAATCAGTCAGCAGGCTATAATCATGGAACTCAGCTCTGAGAAATCATGCTGCTCAGCTGGCAATAATCAAGTAGATGAGCAGGCAGGAATTACGCAGCACAGGTGGCAATTGTCAAGGAGATGACAGGCAGGAATCGTGCAGCTCAGCTGGCAATTGTCAAGCAGATGAGCAGACAGTAATCACGCAGCTCAGCAGGCCCTGATCACGTGACTGAGCATGCACTGTTCACGTGGCTGATCATACACTATCACGTGACTGATCATGCACTGATCACGTGACTGATCATGCACTGATCACGTGGCTGATCATGCACTGATCACGTGGCTGATCATGCACTGATCACGTGACTGATCATGCACTGATCACGTGGCTGATCATGCACTGATCATGTTTGCTATCATACACTGATCATGTGCCTCTGGAGGCAATAAACAAAGAGCTGAATAGGCACGAATCAAACAGTCAGCAGGCATAATCATGGAACTCAGGTGTGAGGAATCATGCTGCTCAGCTGGCAATAATCAAGCAGCTGAGCAGGCAGGAATTACGCAGCACAGCTGGCAATTGTCAAGCAGATGACAGGCAGGAATCATGCAGCTCAGCTGGCAATTTTCAAGCAGATGAGCAGACAGTAATCACGCAGCTCATCATGCACTGATCACGTGGCTCATGCACTGATCACGTGGCTGATCATGCACTGATCACGTGGATATCATGCACTGATCACGTGGCTGATCATGCACTGATCACGTGACTGATCATGCACTGATCACGTGGCTGATCATGCACTGATCACGTGGCTATCATGCACTGATCACGTGGCTGATCATGCAATGATCACGTAGCTACCATGTACTGGTCACGTGACTGATCATGCACTGATCACGTAATTGATCATGCACTGATCACGTGGCTCATCATGCACTGATCACGTGGCTGATCACACACGTATCACATGACTGATCATGCACTGATCACGTTAATGATCATGCACTGATCACGTGGCAATCATGCACTGATCACGTGGCTGATCATGCACTGATCACGTGACTGATCATGCACTGATCACGTGATGATCATGCACTGATCACGTGGATATCATGCACTGATCACGTGGCTGATCATACACTGATCACGTGTCTGATCATGCACTGATCACGTGGCTGATCATGCACTGATCACGTAACTGATCATGCACTGATCACGTGGCTATCATGCACTGATCACGTGGCTGATCATGCACTGATCACGTGGCTGATCACACACTGTCACGTGACTATCATGCACTGATCACGTGGCACTCATGCACTGATCACGTGGCTGATCATACACTGATCACGTAACTGATCATGCACTGATCACGTGGCTATCATGCACTGATCACGTGGCTGTCATGGAATGATCACGTAGCTACCATATACTGGTCACGTGACTGATCATGCACTGATCACGTGAATGATCATGCACTGATCACGTGACTGATCATGCACTGATCACGTGACTGATCATGCACTGATCACGTGGCTATCATGCACTGATCACGTGGCTGATCATGCACTGATCACGTAGCAACCATGTACTGGTCACGTGACTGATCATGCACTGATCACGTAATTGATCATGCACTGATCACGTGGCTGATCATGCACTGATCACGTGGCTGATCACACATGATCACGTGACTGATCATGCACTGATCACGTGGCTATCATGCACTGATCACGTGGCTATCATGCACTGATCACGTGGCTGATCATGCACTGATCACGTGGCTATCATGCACTGATCACGTGGCTGATCATGCACTATCACGTGACTGATCATGCACTGATCACGTGGCTATCATGCACTGATCACGTGACTGATCATGCACTGATCACGTGACTGATCATGCACTGATCACGTGACTGATCATGCACTGATCACGTGACTGATCATGCACTGATCACGTGACTGATCATGCACTGATCACGTGGCTATCATGCACTGATCACGTGGCTGATCATGCACTGATCACGCAGCTACCATGCACTTGTCACATGACTGATCATGCACTGATCACATGACTGATCATGCACTGATCACGTGGCTTATCATGCACTGATCATGTGACTGATCATGTGCTGATCATGTTTGCTGTCATACACTGATCATGTGCCTCTGGAGGCAATGAACAAAGAGCTGAGTAGGCAGGAATCAGTCAGCAGGCAATAATCATGGAACTCAGCTGTGAGAAATCATGCTGCTCAGCTGGCAATAATCAAGCAGATGAGCAGGCAGGAATTACGCAGCACAGGTGGCAATTGTCAAGCAGATGACAGGCAGGAATCGTGCAGCTCAGCTGGCAATTGTCAAGCAGATGAGCAGACAGTAATCACGCAGCTCAGCAGGCCCTGATCACGTGACTGAGCATGCACTGTTCACGTGGCTGATCACACACTGATCACGTGACTGATCATGCACTGATCATGTGACTGATCATGCACTGATCACGTGGCTGATCATGCACTGATCACGTGGCTGACATGCACTGATCACGTGGCTGATCATGCACTGATCACGTGGCTGATCATGCACTGATCACGTGACTGATCATGCACTGATCACGTGGCTGATCATGCACTGATCACGTGGCTGATCATGCACTGATCACGTGGCTGATCATGCATGATCACGCAGCTACCATGCACTGATCACGTGACTGATCATGCACTGATCACGTGACTGATCATGCACTGATCACGTGGCTATCATGCACTGATCACGTGGCTGATCATGCAATGATCACGTAGCTACCATGTACTGGTCACGTGACTGATCATGCACTGATCACGTGACTGATCATGCACTGATCACGTGACTGATCATGCACTGATCACGTGGCTATCATGCACTGATCACGTGGCTGATCATGCACTGATCACGTGGCTGATCATGCACTGATCACGTGACTGATCATGCACTGATCACGTGACTGATCATGCACTGATCACGTGGCTATCATGCACTGATCACGTGGCTGATCATGCACTGATCACGTGGCTATCATGCACTGATCCGGTGGCTGATCACACACGAATCACGTGACTGATCATGTACAGATCACGTAAATAATCATGAAGTGATCACGTGGCTATCCTGCACTGATCACGTGGATAACATGCACTGATCACGTGGCTGATCACACACGTATCACGTGACTGATCATGCACTGATCACGTGACTCTCATGCACTGATCACGTGGCTATCATGCACTGATCACGTGGCTGATCATGCAATGATCACGTAGCTACCATGCACTGGTCACATGACTGATCGTGCACTGATCAGGTAATTGATCATGCACTGATCCCGTGACTGATCATGCACAGATCACGTGATTGTTCATGCACTGATCACGTGGCTATCATGCACTGCTCACGTGGCTGATCATGAAATGATCACGCAGCTACCATATACTGGTCACATGACTGATCATGCACTGATCACATGACTGATCATGCACTGATCACCTAATTGATCATGCACTGATCACCTGGCTTAATGGCGCTGATTATGTGACTGATCATGTGCTGATCATGTTTGGTGTCACACACTGATCATGTGCCTCTGGAGGCAATGAACATAGAGCTGAGTAGGCAGGAATCAGTCAGCAGGCTATAATCATGGAACTCACCTCTGAGAAATCATGCTGCTCAGCTGGCAATAATCAAGTAGATGAGCAGGCAGGAATTACGCAGCACAGGTGGCAATTGTCAAGGAGATGACAGGCAGGAATCGTGCAGCTCAGCTGGAAAAGGTCAAGCAGATGAGCAGACAGTAATCACGCAGCTCAGCAGGCCCTGATCACGTGACTGAGCATGCACTGTTCACGTGGCTGATCACACACCTATCACGTGACTGATCATGCACTGATCATGTGATTGATCATGCACTGATCACGTGGCTATCATGCACTGATCACTTGGCTGGACATACACTGATCACGTGCCTGGTCATGCACTGATCACGTGGCTGATCAAGCACTGATCACGTGACTGATCATGCACTGATCTCGTGACTGATCATGCACTGATCACGTGGCTGATCATGCACTGATCACGTGGCTGATCACACATGATCACGTGACTGATCATGCACTGATCACGTGACTGATCATGCACTGATCACGTGGCTGATCATGCACTGATCACGTGGCTATCATGCACTGCTCACGTGGCTGATCATGAGATGGTCACGCAGCTACCATGTACTGGTCACATGACTGATCATGCACTGATCACGTAATTGATCCTGCACTGATCACGTGGCTCATCATGCACTGATCCGTGGCTGATCACACACGATCACGTGACTGATCATGCACTGATCACGTGACTAATCATGCACTGATCACGTGGCTATCATGCACTGATCACGTGGATATCATGCACTGATCACGTGGCTGATCACACACGTATCACGTGACTGATCATGCACTGATCACGTGACTATCATGCACTGATCACGTAGCTATCATGCACTGATCACGTGGCTGATCATGCAATGATCATGTAGCTACCATGTACAGGTCACGTGAATGATCATACACCCATCAGGTGACTGATCATGCACTGATCACGTGACTGATCATACACTAATCATGTGACAGATCATGCACTGATCACGTGGCTGATCATGCACTGATCACGTGGCTGATCATGCAATGATCACGCAGCTACCATGTACTGGTCACGTGACTGAGCATGGACTGATCACATGACTATCATGTAGTGATCACGTGACTTAATGGCTCTGATCATGTGACAGATCATGTGCTGATCATGTTTGCTATCATACACTGATCATGTGCCTCTGGAGGCAATAAACAAAGAGCTGAGTAGGCACGAATCAGACAGTCAGCAGGCAATAATCATGGAACTCAGCAGTGAGGAATCATGCTGCTCAGCTGGCAATAATCAAGCAGCTGACCAGGCAGGAATTACGCAGCACAGCTGGCAATTGTCAAGCAGATAACAGGCAGTAATCGTGCAGCTCAGCTGGCAATTGTCAAGCAGATGAGCAGACAGTAATCACGCAGCTCAGCAGGCCCTGATCACGTGACTGAGCATGCACTGTTCACGTGGCTGATCAAACACTGATCACGTGATTGATCATGCACTGATCACTTGGATATCATGCACTGATCACGTGGCTGATCATACACTGTTCACGTGTCTGACCATGCACTGATCACGTGGCTGATCATACACTGCTCACCTAACTGATCATGCACTGATCACGTGGCTATCATGCACTGAATACGTGGCTGAACATGCACTGTTCACGTGGCTGATCACACACTGTCACGTGACATATCATGCACTGATCACGTGGCACTCATGCACTGATCACGTGGCTGATCATACTTTGCTCACGTAACTCATCATGGACACATCAAGTTTCTATCATGTACTGCTCACGTGGCTCGTCACGGAATGATCATGTAGCTACCATATACTGGTCACGTGACTTATCATGCACAGATCATGTAAATGATCATGCACTGTTCACGTGCCTGATCATGTACTGATCACGTGACTGATCATGCACTGATCACGTGGCTGATGATGCAGTGATCACGTAATTGATCATGCACTTATCATTTGGCTGATCATGCACTGATCACGTGGCTGATCATACACTGATCACGTGACTGATCATGCACTGATCACATGACTTATCATGCACTGATCACGTGGCTATCATGCACTGATCACATGGCTGGTCATACACTGATCACATGACTGATCATGCACTGATCATGTGGACTCAGATCACGTGAATAATCATGAAGTGATCACGTGGCTCATCATGCACTGATCACGTGGCTGATCACACAGTATCACATGACTGATCATGCAATGATCACGTAGCTCTCATGCACAGATCATGTGGTTATCATGCACATGATCAGACAGTAATCATGCAGCTATCATGCACTGATCACGTTGCTGATCACGCAATGATCACGTAGCTACCATGTACTGGTCATGTGACTGATCATGCACTGATCACTTGGATATCCTGCACTGATCACATGGCTGATCACACACTGATCCGGTGGCTGATCACACACGTATCACGTGACTGATCATGTACAGATCACGTAAATAATCATGAAATGATCACGTGGCTATCCTGCACTGATCACGTGGATAACATGCACTGATCAAGTGACTGATAACACACGTATCACGTGACTGATCATGCACTGATCACGTGGCTATCATGCACTGATCACGTGGCTGATCATGCACTGATCACGTAGCTCATCATGCACTGATCACGTGGCTATCATGCACTGATCACGTGGCTCGTCATGCACTGATCACGTAGCTATCATGCACTGATCACGTGGCTGATCATGCACTGATCACGTGGCTGATCATGCACTGATCACGTGACTATCATGCACTGATCACGTGACTGATCATGCACTGATCACGTGGCTATCATGCACTGATCACGTGGCTGATCATGCACTGATCACGTGGCTGATCATGCACTGATCACGTGGCTATCATGCACTGATCACATGACTGATCATGCACTGATCACGTAGCTATCATGCACTGATCACGTGACTGATCATGCACTGATCATGTAACTGATCATGCACTGATCATGTGACTGAGCATGCACTGATCATGTGACTGAGCAGACAGCAATCACGCAGCTGAGCAGGCCCTGATCACGTGACTGAGCATGCACTGTTCACGTGGCTGATCACACACCTATCACGTGACTGATCATGCACTGATCATGTGACTGATCATGCACTGATCACGTGGCTATCATGCACTGATCACTTGGCTGGACATACACTGATCACGAGCCTGGTCATGCACTGATCACGTGGCTGATCATGCACTGATCATGTTTGCTATCATACACCGATCATTTGCCTCTGGAGGCAATAAACAAAGAGCTGAATAGGCACGAATCAAACAGTCAGCAGGCATAATCATGGAACTCAGGTGTGAGGAATCATGCTGCTCAGCTGGCAATAATCAAGCAGGAGCAGGCAGGAATTACGCAGCACAGCTGGCAATTGTCAAGCAGATGACAGGCAAGAATCATGCAGCCCAGCTGGCAATTTTCAAGCAGTTGAGCAGACAGTAATCACGCAGCTCAACAGGCCCTTATCACGTGGCTCCCATGCACTGATCCCGTGGCTAACATGCACTGATCACGTGGATATCATGCACTGATCACGTGGCTGATCACACACGTATCACATGACTGATCATGCACTGATCACGTGGCTATCATGCACTGGTCACGTGGCTATCATGCACTGATCACGTGGCTGATCACGCAATGATCACGTAGCTACCATGTACTGGTCACGTGACTGATCATGCACTGATCACGTAATTGATCCTGCACTGATCACATGGCTCATCACGCACTGATCATGTGGCTGATCACACACGTATCACATGACTGATCATGTACAGATCACGTGAATAATAATGAAGTGATCACGTGGCAATCCTGCACTGATCACGTGCTGATCACACACGTATCACGTGACTGATCATGCACTGATCACGTGACTGATCATGCACTGCTCACGTGGCTGATCATGCAATGATCACACAGCTACCATGTACTGGTCACATGACTGATCATGCACTGATCACATAATTGATCATCCACTGATCACCTGGCTTATCATGCATTGATCATGTGACTGATCATGTGCTGATCATGTTTGTGTCACACACTGATCATGTGCCTCTGGAGGCAATGAACATAGAGCTGAGTCGGCAGGAATCAGTCAGCAGGCTATAATCATGGAACTCACTCTGAGAAATCATGCTGCTCAGCTGGCAATAATCAAGTAGATGAGCAGGCAGGAATTACGCAGCACACGTGGCAATTGTCAAGGAGATGACAGGCAGGAATCGTGCAGCTCAGCTGGAAATTGTCAAGCAGATGAGCAGACAGAAATCACGCAGCTCAGCAGGCCCTGATCACGTGACTGAGCATGCACTGTTCACATGGCTGATCACACAGCTATCACGTGACTGATCATGCACTGATCATGTGACTGATCATGCACTGATCACGTAGCTATCTTGCACTGATCACTTGGCTGATCATACACTCATCACGGGACTGATCGTGCACTGATCACTGCGCTATCATGCATTGACTACATGACTCCACATGCACTGATCACGTGGCTATCATGCTCTACTCACGTGGCTGATCATGCAACGATCACGTAGCAACCATGTACTGGTCACGTGACTGATCATGCACTGATCACGAATTGATCCTGCACTGATCACGTGGCTCATCATGCACATATCACGTGGCTGATCACACATGTATCACGTGACTGATCATGCACTTATCACGTGGCTATCATGCACTGTCACGTGGCTGATCACACGTACACATGACAGATCATGCACTGATCACGTGGCTATCACTCACTGATCACGTGGCTATCACGCACTGATCACGTGGCTGATCACGCAATGATCACGTAGCTACCATGTACTGGTCACGTGACTGATCATACACTGATCACGTAATTGATCCTGCACTGATCACATGGCTCATCACGCACTGATCAGGTGGCTGATCACACACGTATCACGTGACTGATCATGTACAGATCACGTGAATAATCATGAAGTGATCACGTGGCTATCCTGCACTGATCACGTGGATATCATGCACAGATAACATGACTGATCATGCACTGAACACGTGATTGATCATGCACTGATCACGTGGCTATCATGCACTACTCACGTGGCTGACCATGCAATGATCATGTACCTACCATGTACCGGTCAGGTGACTGATCATACACCCATTAGGTGAGGGATCATGCACTGATCACCTCGATGGTCATACACTGACCACCTGCCTGGTCATGCACAGATCTCGTGACAAATCATGAACTGATCACATAGCTATCATGAACTGATCACCTGGCTGATCATGCACTGATCACGTGGCTGATCATGCACTGATACCGTGACTGAGCATGGACTGATCACATGACTACTGTAGTGATCACGTGACTTAATGGCTCTGATCATGTGACTGATCATGCGCTGATCATGTTTGCTATCATACACCGATCATGTGCCTCTGGAGGCAATAAACAAGAGCTGAGTAGGCACGAATCAAACAGTCAGCAGGCAATAATCATGGAACTCAGGTGTGAGGAATCATGCTGCTCAGCTGGCAAAATCAAGCAGCTGAGCAGGCAGGATTTACGCAGCACAGCTGACAATTGTCAAGCAGATGACAGGCAGGAATCGTGCAGCTCAGCTGTCAATTGTCAAGCCGATGAGCGGACAGTAATCACGCAGCTCAGCAGGCCCAGATCACCTGACTGAGCATGCACTGTTCACGTGGCTGATCATGCACTGATCACGTGATTGATCATGCACTGATCACTTGAATATAATGCACTCATCACGTGGCTGATCATACACTGTTCTCGTGTCTGACCATGCACTGCTCACGTGGCTGATCATACACTGCTCACGTAACTGATCATGCACTGATCACGTGGCTATCATGCACTGAATACGTGGCTGAACATGCACTGTTCACGAGGCTGATCACACACCTGTCACGTGACATATCATGCACTGCTCCGTGGCTGATCATGCACTGTCACGTAATTGATCATGCACTGATCATGTGGCTGATCATGCACTGATCACGTGCTGATCATCCACTGATCACGAGACTGATCATGCACTGATCACGTGACTGATCATGCACTGATCACGTGGCTATCATGCACTGATCACTTGGCTGGTCATACACTGATAACGTGCCTGGTCATGCACAGATAACATGACTGATCATGCACTGAACACGTGATTGATCATGCACTGATCACGTGGCTATCATGCACTACTCACGTGGCTGAACATGCAATGATCATGTAGCTACATGTACCGGTCAGGTGACTGATCATACACCCATTAGGTGAGGGATCATGCACTGATCACGTCGATGATCATACACTGACCACCTGCCTTGTCATGCACAGATCACGTGACAAATCATGAACTGATCACAGAGCTATCATGAACTGATCACCTGGCTGATCATGCACTGAACACGTGGCTGATCATGCACTGATACCGTGACTGAGCATGGACTGTTCACATGACTATCATGTAGTGATCACGTGACTTAATGGCGCTGATCATGTGACTGATCATGCGCTGATCATGTTTGCTATCATACACCGATCATTTGCCTCTGGAGGCAATAAACAAAGAGCTGAGTAGGCACGAATCAAACAGTCAGCAGGCAATAATCATGGAACTCAGGTGTGAGGAATCATGCTGCTCAGCTGGCAATAATCAAGCAGCTGAGCAGGCAGGAATTACGCAGCACAGCTGGCAATTTTCAAGGAGATGACAGGCAAGAATCATGCAGCCCAGCTGGCAATTTTCAAGCAGATGAGCAGACAGTAATCACACAGCTCAACAGGCCCTTATCACGTGGCTGAACATGCACTGTTCACGTGGCTGATCACACACCTGTCACGTGACTGAGCATGCACTGATCACCTGGCACTCATGCACTGATCACGTGGCTGATCATACCTGCTCACGTAACTCATCATGGACATCAAGTTTGTATCATGTACTGCTCCGTGGCTCGTCACGGAATGATCATGTAGCTACCATATACTAGTCATGTGACTGATCATGCACAGATCACGTAAATGATCATGCACTGTTCACGTGCCTGATCATGTACTGATCACGTGACTGATCATGCACTGATCACGTGGCTGATCATGCACTGATCACGTAATTGATCATGCACTTATCATTTGGCTGATCATGCACTGATCACGTGGCTGATCATACACTAATCACGTGACTGATCATGCACTGATCACGTGGCTATCATGCACTGATCACTTGGCTGGTCATACACTGATCACATGACTGATCATGCACTGTTCACGTGACTGATCATGTACAGATCACGTGAATAATCATGAAGTGATCACGTGGCTAATCCGGCACTGATCACGTGGCTGATCTCACATGTATCACGTGACTGATCATGCACTGATCACGTGCCTCTCATGCACAGATCATGTGGCTATTATGCAATGATCACATAGCTATCATGCACTGATCACGTGACTGATCACCCAATGATCACGTAGCTACCATGTACTGGTCATGTGACTGATCATGCACTGATCACGTAATTGATCCTGCACTGATCACATGGCTCATCACGCACTGATCCGGTGGCTGATCTCACACATATCACGTGACTGATCATGTACAGATCACGTAAATAATCATGAAGTGATCACGTGGCTATCATGCACAGATCACGTGGACAACATGCACTGATCAAGTGGCTTATCACACACGTATCACGTGACTGATCATGCACTGATCACGTGGCTATCATGCACTGATCACGTGGCTATCATGCACTGATCACGTGGCTGATCATGCAATGATCACGTAGCTACCATGCACTGGTCACGTGACTGATCATGCACTGATCAGGTAATTGATCATGCACTAATCACGTGACTGATCATGCACAGATCACGTAACTGATCATGCACAGATCACGTGACTGATCATGCACTGATCACGTGGCTATCATGCACTGCTCACGTGGCTGATCATGCAATGATCACGCAGCTACCATGTACTGGTCACATGACTGATCATGCACCGATCACATAATTGATCATGCACTGATCACCTGGCTTATCATGCATTGATTATGTGACTCATCATGTGCTGATCATGTTTGGTGTCACACACTGATCATGTGCCTCTGGAGGCAATGAACATAGAGCTGAGTAGGCATGAATCAGTCAGCAGGCTATAATAATGGAACTCACATCTGAGAAATCATGCTGCTCAGCTGGCAAGAATCAAGTAGATGAGCAGGCAGGAATTACGCAGCACAGGTGGCAATTGTCAAGGAGATGACAGGCAGGAATCGTGCAGCTCAGCTGTCAGTTGTAAAGCAGATGAGCAGACAGTAATCACGCAGCTCAGCAGGCCCTGATCACGTGACTGAGCATGCACTGTTCACGTGGCTGATCACACACCTATCACGTGACTGATCATGCACTGATCATGTGACTGATCATGCACTGATCACGTGGCTATTATGCACTGATCACTTGGCTGGACATACACTGATCACGTGCCTGGTCATGCACTGATCACGTGGCTGATCATGCACTGATCACGTGACTGATCATGCACTGATCTCGTGTCTGATCATGCACTGATCACGTGGCTATCATGTACTGCTCACGTGGCTGATCATGCGATGATCACCCAGCTACCATGTACTGGTCACATGACTGATCATGCACTGATCACGTGACTGATCATGCAGTGATCACGTGAATATCATGCACTACTCACGTGGCTGATCATGCAATGATCATGTAGCTACCATGTAACGGTCAGGTGACTGATCATACACCCATCAAGTGACGGATCATGCACTGACCACGTGGCTATCATGCACTGTTCACGTGGCTGATCATACACTGATCACCTGCCTGGTCATGCACAGATCACGTGACAAATCATGAACTGATCACATAGCTATCATGAACTGATCACCTGGCTGATCATGCACTGATCACGTGGATGATCATGCACTGATACCGTGACTGAGCATGGACTGATCACATGACTATCATGTAGTGATCACGTGACTTAATGGCTCTGATCATGTGACTGATCATGCGCTGATCATGTTTGCTATCATACACTGATCATGTGCCTCTGGAGGCAATAAACAAAGAGCTGAGTAGGCACGAATCAAACAGTCAGCAGGCAATAATCATGGAACTCAGCTGTGAGGAATCATGCTGCTCAGCTGGCAATAATCAAGCAGCTGAGCAGGCAGGAATTACGCAGCACAGCTGGCAATTGTCAAGCAGATGACAGGCAGGAATCGTGCAGCTCAGCTGGCAATTGTCAAGCAGATGAGCAGACAGTAATCACGCAGCTCAGGAGGCCCTGATCACGTGACTGAGCATGCACTGTTCACGTGGCTGATCATACACTGATCACGTGATTGATCATGCACTGTTCACTTGGATATCATGCACTGATCACGTGGCTGATCATACACTGTTCACGTGTCTGACCATGCACTGATCACGTGGCTGATCATACACTGCTCACCTAACTGATCATGCACTGATCACGTGGCTATCATGCACTGAATACGTGGCTGAACATGCACTGTTCACGTGGCTGATCACACACCTGTCACGTGACATATCATGCACTGATCACGTGGCACTCATGCACTGATCACGTGGCTGATCATACTTTGCTCACGTAACTCATCATGGACACATCAAGTTTCTATCATGTACTGCTCACGTGGCTCGTCACGGAATGATCATGTAGCTACCATATACTGGTCACGTGACTTATCATGCACAGATCATGTAAATGATCATGCACTGTTCACGTGCCTGATCATGTACTGATCACGTGACTGATCATGCACTGATCACGTGGCTGATGATGCAGTGATCACGTAATTGATCATGCACTTATCATTTGGCTGATCATGCACTGATCACGTGGCTGATCATACACTGATCACGTGACTGATCATGCACTGATCACATGACTTATCATGCACTGATCACGTGGCTATCATGCACTGATCACATGGCTGGTCATACACTGATCACATGACTGATCATGCACTGTTCATGTGACTGATCATGTACAGATCACGTGAATAATCATGAAGTGATCACGTGGCTCATCATGCACTGATCACGTGGCTGATCACACATGTATCACATGACTGATCATGCAATGATCACGTGGCTCTCATGCACAGATCATGTGGTTATCATGCACTGATCACGTAGCTATCATGCACTGATCACGTTGCTGATCACGCAATGATCACGTAGCTACCATGTACTGGTCATGTGACTGATCATGCACTGATCACGTAATTGATCCTGCACTGATCACATGGCTCATCACGCACTGATCCGGTGGCTGATCACACACGTATCACGTGACTGATCATGTACAGATCACGTAAATAATCATGAAATGATCACGTGGCTATCCTGCACTGATCACGTGGATAACATGCACTGATCAAGTGACTGATAACACACGTATCACGTGACTGATCATGCACTGATCACGTGGCTATCATGCACTGATCACGTGGCTATCATGCACTGATCACGTGGCTGATCATGCAATGATCACGTAGCTACCATGCACTGGTCACGTGACTGATCATGCACTGATCAGGTAATTGATCATGCACTGATCACGTGGCTATCATGCACTGATCACGTGGCTGATCATGCAATGATCACGTAGCTACCATGCACTGATCACGTGACTCATCATGCACAGATCACGTGACTGATCATGCACTGATCACGTGGCTATCATGCACTGCTCACGTGGCTGATCATGCAATGATCACGCAGCTACCATGTACTGGTCACATGACTGATCATGCACTGATCACATAATTGATCATGCACTGATCACCTGGCTTATCATGCATTGATTATGTGACTGATCATGTGCTGATCATGTTTGGTGTCACACACTGATCATGTGCCTCTGGAGGCAATGAACATAGAGCTGAGTAGGCAGGAATCAGTCAGCAGGCTATAATCATGGAACTCAGCTCTGAGAAATCATGCTGCTCAGCTGGCAATAATCAAGTAGATGAGCAGGCAGGAATTACGCAGCACAGGTGGCAATTGTCAAGGAGATGACAGGCAGGAATCGTGCAGCTCAGCTGGAAATTGTCAAGCAGATGAGCAGACAGTAATCACGCAGCTCAGCAGGCCCTGATCACGTGACTGAGCATGCACTGTTCACGTGGCTGATCACACACCTATCACGTGACTGATCATGCACTGATCATGTGACTGATTATGCACTGATCACGTGGCTATCATGCACTGATCACTTGGCTGGACATACACTGATCACGAGCCTGGTCATGCACTGATCACGTGGCTGATCATGCACTGATCATGTTTGCTATCATACACCGATCATTTGCCTCTGGAGGCAATAAACAAAGAGCTGAATAGGCACGAATCAAACAGTCAGCAGGCATAATCATGGAACTCAGGTGTGAGGAATCATGCTGCTCAGCTGGCAATAATCAAGCAGCTGAGCAGGCAGGAATTACGCAGCACAGCTGGCAATTGTCAAGCAGATGACAGGCAAGAATCATGCAGCCCAGCTGGCAATTTTCAAGCAGTTGAGCAGACAGTAATCACGCAGCTCAACAGGCCCTTATCACGTGGCTCCCATGCACTGATCCCGTGGCTAACATGCACTGATCACGTGGATATCATGCACTGATCACGTGGCTGATCACACACGTATCACATGACTGATCATGCACTGATCACGTGGCTATCATGCACTGGTCACGTGGCTATCATGCACTGATCACGTGGCTGATCACGCAATGATCACGTAGCTACCATGTACTGGTCACGTGACTGATCATGCACTGATCACGTAATTGATCCTGCACTGATCACATGGCTCATCACGCACTGATCATGTGGCTGATCACACACGTATCACATGACTGATCATGTACAGATCACGTGAATAATAATGAAGTGATCACGTGGCAATCCTGCACTGATCACGTGGCTGATCACACACGTATCACGTGACTGATCATGCACTGATCACGTGACTGATCATGCACTGCTCACGTGGCTGATCATGCAATGATCACACAGCTACCATGTACTGGTCACATGACTGATCATGCACTGATCACATAATTGATCATCCACTGATCACCTGGCTTATCATGCATTGATCATGTGACTGATCATGTGCTGATCATGTTTGGTGTCACACACTGATCATGTGCCTCTGGAGGCAATGAACATAGAGCTGAGTCGGCAGGAATCAGTCAGCAGGCTATAATCATGGAACTCACCTCTGAGAAATCATGCTGCTCAGCTGGCAATAATCAAGTAGATGAGCAGGCAGGAATTACGCAGCACACGTGGCAATTGTCAAGGAGATGACAGGCAGGAATCGTGCAGCTCAGCTGGAAATTGTCAAGCAGATGAGCAGACAGAAATCACGCAGCTCAGCAGGCCCTGATCACGTGACTGAGCATGCACTGTTCACATGGCTGATCACACAGCTATCACGTGACTGATCATGCACTGATCATGTGACTGATCATGCACTGATCACGTAGCTATCTTGCACTGATCACTTGGCTGATCATACACTCATCACGGGACTGATCGTGCACTGATCACTGCGCTATCATGCATTGACTACATGACTCCACATGCACTGATCACGTGGCTATCATGCTCTGCTCACGTGGCTGATCATGCAACGATCACGTAGCAACCATGTACTGGTCACGTGACTGATCATGCACTGATCACGTAATTGATCCTGCACTGATCACGTGGCTCATCATGCACATATCACGTGGCTGATCACACATGTATCACGTGACTGCTCATGCACTTATCACGTGACTATCATGCACTGATCACGTGGCTGATCACACACGTATCACATGACAGATCATGCACTGATCACGTGGCTATCACTCACTGATCACGTGGCTATCACGCACTGATCACGTGGCTGATCACGCAATGATCACGTAGCTACCATGTACTGGTCACGTGACTGATCATACACTGATCACGTAATTGGTCCTGCACTGATCACATGGCTCATCACGCACTGATCAGGTGGCTGATCACACACGTATCACGTGACTGATCATGTACAGATCACGTGAATAATCATGAAGTGATCACGTGGCTATCCTGCACTGATCACGTGGATATCATGCACAGATAACATGACTGATCATGCACTGAACACGTGATTGATCATGCACTGATCACGTGGCTATCATGCACTACTCACGTGGCTGACCATGCAATGATCATGTACCTACCATGTACCGGTCAGGTGACTGATCATACACCCATTAGGTGAGGGATCATGCACTGATCACCTCGATGGTCATACACTGACCACCTGCCTGGTCATGCACAGATCTCGTGACAAATCATGAACTGATCACATAGCTATCATGAACTGATCACCTGGCTGATCATGCACTGATCACGTGGCTGATCATGCACTGATACCGTGACTGAGCATGGACTGATCACATGACTATCATGTAGTGATCACGTGACTTAATGGCTCTGATCATGTGACTGATCATGCGCTGATCATGTTTGCTATCATACACCGATCATGTGCCTCTGGAGGCAATAAACAAAGAGCTGAGTAGGCACGAATCAAACAGTCAGCAGGCAATAATCATGGAACTCAGGTGTGAGGAATCATGCTGCTCAGCTGGCAATAATCAAGCAGCTGAGCAGGCAGGATTTACGCAGCACAGCTGACAATTGTCAAGCAGATGACAGGCAGGAATCGTGCAGCTCAGCTGTCAATTGTCAAGCCGATGAGCGGACAGTAATCACGCAGCTCAGCAGGCCCAGATCACCTGACTGAGCATGCACTGTTCACGTGGCTGATCATGCACTGATCACGTGATTGATCATGCACTGATCACTTGAATATAATGCACTCATCACGTGGCTGATCATACACTGTTCTCGTGTCTGACCATGCACTGCTCACGTGGCTGATCATACACTGCTCACGTAACTGATCATGCACTGATCACGTGGCTATCATGCACTGAATACGTGGCTGAACATGCACTGTTCACGAGGCTGATCACACACCTGTCACGTGACATATCATGCACTGCTCACGTGGCTGATCATGCACTGATCACGTAATTGATCATGCACTGATCATGTGGCTGATCATGCACTGATCACGTGGCTGATCATCCACTGATCACGAGACTGATCATGCACTGATCACGTGACTGATCATGCACTGATCACGTGGCTATCATGCACTGATCACTTGGCTGGTCATACACTGATAACGTGCCTGGTCATGCACAGATAACATGACTGATCATGCACTGAACACGTGATTGATCATGCACTGATCACGTGGCTATCATGCACTACTCACGTGGCTGAACATGCAATGATCATGTAGCTACCATGTACCGGTCAGGTGACTGATCATACACCCATTAGGTGAGGGATCATGCACTGATCACGTCGATGATCATACACTGACCACCTGCCTTGTCATGCACAGATCACGTGACAAATCATGAACTGATCACAGAGCTATCATGAACTGATCACCTGGCTGATCATGCACTGAACACGTGGCTGATCATGCACTGATACCGTGACTGAGCATGGACTGTTCACATGACTATCATGTAGTGATCACGTGACTTAATGGCGCTGATCATGTGACTGATCATGCGCTGATCATGTTTGCTATCATACACCGATCATTTGCCTCTGGAGGCAATAAACAAAGAGCTGAGTAGGCACGAATCAAACAGTCAGCAGGCAATAATCATGGAACTCAGGTGTGAGGAATCATGCTGCTCAGCTGGCAATAATCAAGCAGCTGAGCAGGCAGGAATTACGCAGCACAGCTGGCAATTTTCAAGGAGATGACAGGCAAGAATCATGCAGCCCAGCTGGCAATTTTCAAGCAGATGAGCAGACAGTAATCACACAGCTCAACAGGCCCTTATCACGTGGCTGAACATGCACTGTTCACGTGGCTGATCACACACCTGTCACGTGACTGAGCATGCACTGATCACCTGGCACTCATGCACTGATCACGTGGCTGATCATACTCTGCTCACGTAACTCATCATGGACACATCAAGTTTGTATCATGTACTGCTCACGTGGCTCGTCACGGAATGATCATGTAGCTACCATATACTAGTCATGTGACTGATCATGCACAGATCACGTAAATGATCATGCACTGTTCACGTGCCTGATCATGTACTGATCACGTGACTGATCATGCACTGATCACGTGGCTGATCATGCACTGATCACGTAATTGATCATGCACTTATCATTTGGCTGATCATGCACTGATCACGTGGCTGATCATACACTAATCACGTGACTGATCATGCACTGATCACGTGGCTATCATGCACTGATCACTTGGCTGGTCATACACTGATCACATGACTGATCATGCACTGTTCACGTGACTGATCATGTACAGATCACGTGAATAATCATGAAGTGATCACGTGGCTAATCCGGCACTGATCACGTGGCTGATCTCACATGTATCACGTGACTGATCATGCACTGATCACGTGCCTCTCATGCACAGATCATGTGGCTATTATGCAATGATCACATAGCTATCATGCACTGATCACGTGACTGATCACCCAATGATCACGTAGCTACCATGTACTGGTCATGTGACTGATCATGCACTGATCACGTAATTGATCCTGCACTGATCACATGGCTCATCACGCACTGATCCGGTGGCTGATCTCACACATATCACGTGACTGATCATGTACAGATCACGTAAATAATCATGAAGTGATCACGTGGCTATCATGCACAGATCACGTGGACAACATGCACTGATCAAGTGGCTTATCACACACGTATCACGTGACTGATCATGCACTGATCACGTGGCTATCATGCACTGATCACGTGGCTATCATGCACTGATCACGTGGCTGATCATGCAATGATCACGTAGCTACCATGCACTGGTCACGTGACTGATCATGCACTGATCAGGTAATTGATCATGCACTAATCACGTGACTGATCATGCACAGATCACGTAACTGATCATGCACAGATCACGTGACTGATCATGCACTGATCACGTGGCTATCATGCACTGCTCACGTGGCTGATCATGCAATGATCACGCAGCTACCATGTACTGGTCACATGACTGATCATGCACCGATCACATAATTGATCATGCACTGATCACCTGGCTTATCATGCATTGATTATGTGACTCATCATGTGCTGATCATGTTTGGTGTCACACACTGATCATGTGCCTCTGGAGGCAATGAACATAGAGCTGAGTAGGCATGAATCAGTCAGCAGGCTATAATAATGGAACTCACATCTGAGAAATCATGCTGCTCAGCTGGCAAGAATCAAGTAGATGAGCAGGCAGGAATTACGCAGCACAGGTGGCAATTGTCAAGGAGATGACAGGCAGGAATCGTGCAGCTCAGCTGTCAGTTGTAAAGCAGATGAGCAGACAGTAATCACGCAGCTCAGCAGGCCCTGATCACGTGACTGAGCATGCACTGTTCACGTGGCTGATCACACACCTATCACGTGACTGATCATGCACTGATCATGTGACTGATCATGCACTGATCACGTGGCTATTATGCACTGATCACTTGGCTGGACATACACTGATCACGTGCCTGGTCATGCACTGATCACGTGGCTGATCATGCACTGATCACGTGACTGATCATGCACTGATCTCGTGTCTGATCATGCACTGATCACGTGGCTATCATGTACTGCTCACGTGGCTGATCATGCGATGATCACCCAGCTACCATGTACTGGTCACATGACTGATCATGCACTGATCACGTGACTGATCATGCAGTGATCACGTGAATATCATGCACTACTCACGTGGCTGATCATGCAATGATCATGTAGCTACCATGTACAGGTCACGTGAATGATCATACACCCATCAGATGACTGATCATGCACTGATCACGTGGGTGATCATACACTAATCATGTGACAGATCATGCACTGATCACGTGGCTGATCATGCACTGATACCGTGACTGAGCATGGACTGATCACATGACTATCATGTAGTGATCACGTGACTTAATGGCTGTGATCATGTGACTGATCATGCGCTGATCATGTTTGCTATCATACACTGATCATTTGCCTTTGGAGGCAATAAACAAAGAGCTGAGTAGGCACGAATCAAACAGTCAGCAGGCAATAATCATGGAACTCAGGTGTGAGGAATCATGCTGCTCAGCTGGCAATAATCAAGCAGCTGAGCAGGCAGGAATTACGCAGCACAGGTGGCAATTGTCAAGGAGATGACAGGCAGGAATCGTGCAGCTCAGCTGGCAGTTGTAAAGCAGATGAGCACACAGTAATCACGCAGCTCAGCAGGCCCTGATCACGTGACTGAGCATGCACTGTTCACGTGGCTGATCACACACCTATCACGTGACTGATCATGCACTGATCATGTGACTGATCATGCACTGATAACGTGGCTATTATGCACTGATCACTTGGCTGGACATACACTGATCACGTGCCTGGTCATGCACTGATCACGTGGCTGATAATGCACTGATCACGTGACTGATCATGCACTGATCTCGTGTCTGATCATGCACTGATCACGTGGCTATCATGCACTGCTCACGTGGCTGATCATGCGATGATCACGCAGCTATCATGTACTGGTCACATGACTGATCATGCACTGATCACGTGACTGATCATGCAGTGATCACGTGGCTATCATGCACTACTCACGTGGCTGATCATGCAATGTTCATGTAGCTACCATGTACAGGTCACGTGAATGATCATACACCCATCAGGTGACTGATCATGCACTGATCACGTAATTGGTCATGCACTGGTCATGTGGCTGATCATGCACTGATCACGTGGCTGATCCTCCACTGATCACGTGACTGATCATGCACTGATCACGTGACTGATCATGCACTGATCACGTGGCTATCATGCACTGATTACTTGGCTGGTCATACACTGTTCACGTGCCTGGTCATGCACAGATAACATGACTGATCATGCACTGAACACGTGATTGATCATGCACTGATCACGTGACTATCATGCACTACTCACGTGGCTGAACATGCAATGATCATGTAGCTACCATGTACCGGTCAGGTGACTGATCATACACCCATTAGGTGAGGGATCATGCACTGATCACGTCGATGATCATACACTGACCACCTGCCTGGTCATGCACAGATCACGTGACAAATCATGAACTGATCACAGAGCTATCATGAACTGATCACCTGGCTGATCATGCACTGATCACGTGGCTGATCATGCACTGATACCGTGACTGAGCATGGACTGTTCACATGACTCTCATGTAGTGATCACGTGACTTAATGGCTCTGATCATGTGACTGATCATGCGCTGATCATGTTTGCTATCATACACCGATCATTTGCCTCTGGAGGCAATAAACAAAGAGCTGAGTAGGCACGAATCAAACAGTCAGCAGGCAATAATCATGGAACTCAGGTGTGAGGAATCATGCTGCTCAGCTGGCAATAATCAAGCAGCTGAGCAGGCAGGAATTACGCAGCACAGCTGGCAATTGTCAAGGAGATGACAGGCAAGAATCATGCAGCCCAGCTGGCAATTTTCAAGCAGATGAGCAGACAGTAATCACGCAGCTCAACAGGCCCTTATCACGTGGCTGAACATGCACTGTTCACGTGGCTGATCACACACCTGTCACGTGACTGAGCATGCACTGATCACCTGGCACTCATGCACGGATCACGTGGCTGATCATACTCTGCTCACGAAACTCATCATGCACACATCACGTGGCTATCATGCACTGCTCACGTGGCTCGTCATGGAATGATCACATAGCTACCATATAATGGTCACGTGACTGATCATGCACAGATCACGTAAATGATCATGCACTGTTCACGTGACTGATCATGTACTGATCACGTGACTGATCATGCACTGATCACGTGGCTATCATGCTCTGCTCACGTGGCTGATCATGCAACGATCACGTAGCAACCATGTACTGGTCACGTGACTGATCATGTACTCATTACGTGACTGATCATGCACTGATCACGTGGCTATCATGCTCTGCTCACGTGGCTGATCATGCAACGATCACGTAGCAACCATGTACTGGTCACGTGACTGATCATGCACTGATCACGTAATTGATCCTGCACTGATCACGTGGCTCATCATGCACATATCACGTGGCTGATCACACATGTATCACGTGACTGATCATGCACTGATCACGTGGCTCTCATGCACTGATCACGTGGCTATCATGCACTGATCACGTGGCTATCATGCTCTGCTCACGTGGCTGATCAGGCAATGATCACGTAGTTACCATGTACTGGTCACGTGACTGATCATGCACTGATCACGTAATTAATCATGCACTGATCATGTGGCTGATCATGCACTGATAACGTGACTGATCATGCACTGATCACGTGGCTATCATGCACTGATCACTTGGCTGGACATACACTGATCACGTGCCTGGTCATGCACTGATCACGTGGCTGATCATGCACTGATCACTTGGCTGGACATACACTGATCACGTGCCTGGTCATGCACTGATCACGTGGCTGATCATGCACTGATCACGTGGCTGATCATACATTGATCACGTGACTGATCATGCACTGATCACGTTATGATCATGCACTGATCATGTGGCTGTCATGCACTGATCACTTGGCTGGACATACACTGATCACGTGCCTGGTCATGCACTAATCTCGTGTCTGATCATGCACTGATAACGTGACTGATCATGCACTGATCACGTGGGTGATCATACACTAATCATGTGACAGAGCATGCACTGATCACGTGGCTGATCATGCACTGATAACGTGACTGAGCATGGACTGATCACATGCCTATCATGTAGTGATCACATGACTTAATGGCGCTGATCATGTGACTGATCATGTGCTGATCATGTTTGCTATCATACACTGATCATGTGCCTCTGGAGGCAATAAACAAAGAGCTGAGTAGGCACGAATCAAACAGTCAGCAGGCAATAATCATGGAACTCAGCTGTGAAAAATCATGCTGCTCAGCTGGCAATAATCAAGTAGATGAGCAGGCAGGAATTACACAGCACAGGTGGCCATTGTCAAGGATATGACAGGCAGGAATCATGCAGCTCAGCTGGAAATTGTCAAGCAGATGAGCAGACAGTAATCACGCAGCTCAGCAGGCCCTGATCACGTGACTGAGCATGCACTGTTCACATGGCTGATCACACACCTATCACGTGACTGATCATGCACTGATCATGTGACTGATCATGCACTGATCACGTGGCTATTATGCACTGATCACTTGGCTGGACATACACTGATCACGTGCCTGGTCATGCACTGATCACGTGGCTGATCATGCACTGATCACGTGACTGATCATGCACTGATCTCGTGTCTGATCATGCACTGATCACGTGGCTATCATGCACTGCTCACGTGGCTGATCATGCGATGATCACGCAGCTACCATGTACTGGTCACATGACTGATCATGCACTGATCACGTGACTGATCATGCAGTGATCACGTGGCTATCATGCACTACTCACGTGGCTGATCATGCAATGATCATGTAGCTACCATGTACAGGTCACGTGAATGATCATACACCCATCAGGTGACTGATCATGCACTGAGCACTTAATTGATCATGCACTGATCATGTGGCTGATCATGCACTGATCACGTGGCTGATCATTCACTGATCACGTGACTGATCATGCACTGATCACGTGACTGATCATGCACTGATCACATGGCTATCATGCACTGATCACTTGGCTGGTCATACACTGATCACGTGCCTGGTCATGCACAGATAACATGACTGATCATGCACTGAACACGTGATTGATCATGCACTGATCACGTGGCTATCATGCACTACTCACGTGGCTAACAATGCAATGATCATGTAGCTACCATGTACCGGTCAGGTGACTGATCATACACCCATTAGGTGTGGGATCATGCACTGATCACGTCGATGATCATACACTGACCACCTGCCTGGTCATGCACAGATCACGTGACAAATCATGAACTGATCACAGAGCTATCATGAACTGATCACCTGGCTGATCATGCACTGATCACGTGGCTGATCATGCACTGATACCGTGACTGAGCATGGACTGATCACATGACTATCATGTAGTGATCACGTGACTTAATGGCTCTGATTATGTGACTGATCATGCGCAGACCATGTTTGCTATCATACACCAATCATTTTCCTCTGGAGTCAATAAACAAAGAGCTGAGTAGGCACGAATCAAACAGTCAGCAGGCAATAATCATGGAAATCAGCTGTGACGAATCATGCTGCTCAGCTGGCAATAATCAAGCAGCTGAGCAGGCAGGAATTATGCAGCACAGCTGGCAATTGTCAAGCAGATGACAGGCAGGAATCGTGCAGCTCAGCTGGCAATTGTCAAGCAGATGAGCAGACAGTAATCACGCAGCTCAGCAGGCCCAGATCACGTGACTGAGCATGCACTTTTCACGTGGCTGATCATACACTGATCACGTGATAGATCATGCACTGATCACTTGGATATCATGCACTGATCACGTGGCTGATCATACACTGTTCACGTGTCTGACCATGCACTGATCACGTGGCTGATCATACACTGCTCACGTAACTGATCAAGCACTGATCACGTGGCTATCATGCACTGAATACGTGGCTGAACATGCACTGTTCACGTGGCTGATCACACACCTGCCACGTGACAAATCATGCACTGATCACGTGGCACTCATGCACTGATCACGTGGCTGATCATACTCTGCTCACGTAACTCATCATTCACACATCACGTGGCTATCATGCACTGCTCACGTGGTTCGTCATGGAATGATCACGAAGCTACCATATACTGGTCACGTGACTGATCATGCACAGATCACGTAAATGATCATGCACTGTTCACGTGACTGATCATGTACTGATCACGTGACTAATCATGAAGTGATCACGTGGCTATCCTGCACTGATCACATGGATATCATGCACTCATCACGTGGCTGATCATGCTATGATCTCGTAGCTACCATGCACCGATCACGTGACTGATCATGCACTGATCACATGGCTGATCATGCAATGATCACGTAGCTACCATGCACTGGCCACGTGACTGATCATGCACTGATCACGTGGCTAAAATGCACTGCTCACGTGTCTGATCATACAATGATCACGCAGCTACCATGTACTGGTCACATGACTGATCATGCACTGATCACGTAATTGATCATGCACTGATCAACTGGCTTATCATGCATTGATCATGTGACTGATCATGTGCTGATCATGATTGGTGTCACACACTGATCATGTGCCTCTGGAGGCAAAGAACATAGAGCTGAGTAGGTAGGAAACAGTCAGCAGGGTATAATCATGGAACTCAGCTCTGAGAAATCATGCTGCTCAGCTGGCAATAATCAAATAGATGAGCAGGCAGGAATTACGCAGCCCAGGTGGCAATTGTCAAGCAGATAAGCAGACAGTAATCACGCAGCTCAGCAGGCCCTGATCACGTGACAGAGCATGCACTGTTCACATGGCTGATCACACACCTATAACGTGACTGATTATGCACTTATCACGTGGCTCTCATGCCCTGATCACGTGATTGCACATGCATTGTTCACGTAATAGTATGCACTGATCACGTGGATGATCATGCACTGATCACGTGACTGAACATGCACTGATCACGTGACTTGATCATGCACTGATCACGTGGCTATCATGCACTGATCACCTGGCTATCATGCACAGATCATGTGACTGATCATGCACTGATCACGTGACTGATCATGCACTGATCACGTGGCTATCATGCACTGATCACCTGGCTATCATGCACAGATCATGTGACTGATCATGCACTGATCACGTGACTGATCATGCACTGATCACTTGGCTATCATTCACTGATCACTTGGCTGGACATACACTTATCACGTGCCTGGTCATGCACTGATCACGTGGCTGATCATGCACTGATCACGTGACTGATCATGCACTGATCTCGTGTCTGATCATGCACTGATCACGTGGCTATCGTGCACTACTCACGTGGCTGATCATGCAATGATCATGTAGCTACCATGTACAGGTCACGTGAATGATCATACACCCATCAGGTGACTGATCATGCACTGATCACATAATTGATCATGCACTGATCATGTGGCTGATCATGCACTGATCACGTGGCTGAACATACACTGATCACGTGACTGATCACGTGACTGATCATGCAATGATCAAGTGACTGATCATGCACTGATCACGTGGCTATCATGCACTGATCACTTGGCTGGACATACACTGATCACGTGCCTGGTCATGCACTGTTCACGTGGCTGATCACACACCTATCACGTGACTGATCATGCACTGATCATGTGACTGATCATGCACTGATCACGTGGCTATCATGCACTGATCACTTGGCTGGACATACACTGATCACGTGCCTGGTCATGCACTGATCACGTGGCTGATCATGCACTGATCACGTGGGTGATCATACACTAATCATGTGACAGAGCATGCACTGATCACGTGGCTGATCATGCACTGATAACGTGACTGAGCATGGACTGATCACATGCCTATCATGTAGTGATCACATGACTTAATGGCGCTGATCATGTGACTGATCATGTGCTGATCATGTTTGCTATCATACACTGATCATGTGCCTCTGGAGGCAATAAACAAAGAGCTGAGTAGGCACGAATCAAACAGTCAGCAGGCAATAATCATGGAACTCAGCTGTGAAAAATCATGCTGCTCAGCTGGCAATAATCAAGTAGATGAGCAGGCAGGAATTACACAGCACAGGTGGCCATTGTCAAGGATATGACAGGCAGGAATCATGCAGCTCAGCTGGAAATTGTCAAGCAGATGAGCAGACAGTAATCACGCAGCTCAGCAGGCCCTGATCATGTGACTGAGCATGCACTGTTCACGTGGCTGATCACACACCTATCACGTGACTGATCATGCACTGATCATGTGACTGATCATGCACTGATCACGTGGCTATTATGCACTGATCACTTGGCTGGACATACACTGATCACGTGCCTGGTCATGCACTGATCACGTGGCTGATCATGCACTGATCACGTGACTGATCATGCACTGATCTCGTGTCTGATCATGCACTGATCACGTGGCTATCATGCACTGCTCACGTGGCTGATCATGCGATGATCACGCAGCTACCATGTACTGGTCACATGACTGATCATGCACTGATCACGTGACTGATCATGCAGTGATCACGTGGCTATCATGCACTACTCACGTGGCTGATCATGCAATGATCATGTAGCTACCATGTACAGGTCACGTGAATGATCATACACCCATCAGGTGACTGATCATGCACTGATCACGTAATTGATCATGCACTGATCATGTGGCTGATCATGCACTGATCACGTGGCTGATCATTCACTGATCACGTGACTGATCATGCACTGATCACGTGACTGATCATGCACTGATCACATGGCTATCATGCACTGATCACTTGGCTGGTCATACACTGATCACGTGCCTGGTCATGCACAGATAACATGACTGATCATGCACTGAACACGTGATTGATCATGCACTGATCACGTGGCTATCATGCACTACTCACGTGGCTAACAATGCAATGATCATGTAGCTACCATGTACCGGTCAGGTGACTGATCATACACCCATTAGGTGTGGGATCATGCACTGATCACGTCGATGATCATACACTGACCACCTGCCTGGTCATGCACAGATCACGTGACAAATCATGAACTGATCACAGAGCTATCATGAACTGATCACCTGGCTGATCATGCACTGATCACGTGGCTGATCATGCACTGATACCGTGACTGAGCATGGACTGATCACATGACTATCATGTAGTGATCACGTGACTTAATGGCTCTGATTATGTGACTGATCATGCGCAGACCATGTTTGCTATCATACACCAATCATTTTCCTCTGGAGTCAATAAACAAAGAGCTGAGTAGGCACGAATCAAACAGTCAGCAGGCAATAATCATGGAAATCAGCTGTGACGAATCATGCTGCTCAGCTGGCAATAATCAAGCAGCTGAGCAGGCAGGAATTACGCAGCACAGCTGGCAATTGTCAAGCAGATGACAGGCAGGAATCGTGCAGCTCAGCTGGCAATTGTCAAGCAGATGAGCAGACAGTAATCACGCAGCTCAGCAGGCCCAGATCACGTGACTGAGCATGCACTTTTCACGTGGCTGATCATACACTGATCACGTGATAGATCATGCACTGATCACTTGGATATCATGCACTGATCACGTGGCTGATCATACACTGTTCACGTGTCTGAACATGCACTGATCACGTGGCTGATCATACACTGCTCACGTAACTGATCAAGCACTGATCACGTGGCTATCATGCACTGAATACGTGGCTGAACATGCACTGTTCACGTGGCTGATCACACACCTGCCACGTGACAAATCATGCACTGATCACGTGGCACTCATGCACTGATCACGTGGCTGATCATACTCTGCTCACGTAACTCATCATTCACACATCACGTGGCTATCATGCACTGCTCACGTGGTTCGTCATGGAATGATCACGAAGCTACCATATACTGGTCACGTGACTGATCATGCACAGATCACGTAAATGATCATGCACTGTTCACGTGACTGATCATGTACTGATCACGTGACTAATCATGAAGTGATCACGTGGCTATCCTGCACTGATCACATGGATATCATGCACTCATCACGTGGCTGATCATGCTATGATCTCGTAGCTACCATGCACCGATCACGTGACTGATCATGCACTGATCACATGGCTGATCATGCAATGATCACGTAGCTACCATGCACTGGCCACGTGACTGATCATGCACTGATCACGTGGCTAAAATGCACTGCTCACGTGTCTGATCATACAATGATCACGCAGCTACCATGTACTGGTCACATGACTGATCATGCACTGATCACGTAATTGATCATGCACTGATCAACTGGCTTATCATGCATTGATCATGTGACTGATCATGTGCTGATCATGATTGGTGTCACACACTGATCATGTGCCTCTGGAGGCAAAGAACATAGAGCTGAGTAGGTAGGAAACAGTCAGCAGGGTATAATCATGGAACTCAGCTCTGAGAAATCATGCTGCTCAGCTGGCAATAATCAAATAGATGAGCAGGCAGGAATTACGCAGCCCAGGTGGCAATTGTCAAGCAGATAAGCAGACAGTAATCACGCAGCTCAGCAGGCCCTGATCACGTGACAGAGCATGCACTGTTCACATGGCTGATCACACACCTATAACGTGACTGATTATGCACTTATCACGTGGCTCTCATGCCCTGATCACGTGATTGCACATGCATTGTTCACGTAATAGTATGCACTGATCACGTGGATGATCATGCACTGATCACGTGACTGAACATGCACTGATCACGTGACTTGATCATGCACTGATCACGTGGCTATCATGCACTGATCACCTGGCTATCATGCACAGATCATGTGACTGATCATGCACTGATCACGTGACTGATCATGCACTGATCACGTGGCTATCATGCACTGATCACCTGGCTATCATGCACAGATCATGTGACTGATCATGCACTGATCACGTGACTGATCATGCACTGATCACTTGGCTATCATTCACTGATCACTTGGCTGGACATACACTTATCACGTGCCTGGTCATGCACTGATCACGTGGCTGATCATGCACTGATCACGTGACTGATCATGCACTGATCTCGTGTCTGATCATGCACTGATCACGTGGCTATCGTGCACTACTCACGTGGCTGATCATGCAATGATCATGTAGCTACCATGTACAGGTCACGTGAATGATCATACACCCATCAGGTGACTGATCATGCACTGATCACATAATTGATCATGCACTGATCATGTGGCTGATCATGCACTGATCACGTGGCTGAACATACACTGATCACGTGACTGATCACGTGACTGATCATGCAATGATCAAGTGACTGATCATGCACTGATCACGTGGCTATCATGCACTGATCACTTGGCTGGACATACACTGATCACGTGCCTGGTCATGCACTGTTCACGTGGCTGATCACACACCTATCACGTGACTGATCATGCACTGATCTCGTGTCTGATCATGCACTGATCACGTGGCTATCGTGCACTACTCACGTGGCTGATCATGCAATGATCATGTAGCTACCATGTACAGGTCACGTGAATGATCATACACCCATCAGGTGACTGATCATGCACTGATCACATAATTGATCATGCACTGATCATGTGGCTGATCATGCACTGATCACGTGGCTGAACATACACTGATCACGTGACTGATCACGTGACTGATCATGCAATGATCAAGTGACTGATCATGCACTGATCACGTGGCTATCATGCACTGATCACTTGGCTGGACATACACTGATCACGTGCCTGGTCATGCACTGATCACGTGGCTGATCATGCACTGATCACGTGAATGATCATGCACTGATCTCGTGTCTGATCATGCACTGATCACGTGGCTATCATGCACTGCTCACGTGGCTGATCATGCGATGATCACCCAACTACCATTTTCTGGTCACATGACTGATCATGCACTGATCACGTGACTGATCATGCAGTGATCACGTGGCTATCATGCACTACTCACGAGGCTGATCATGCAATGATCATGTAGCTACCATGTACAGGTCACGTGAATGATCATACACCCATCAGGTGACTTATCATGCACTGATCACGTAATTGATCATGCACTGATCACGTGGCTGATCATGCACTGATCACGTGACTGATCATGCACTGATCACTTGAATATAATGCACTCATCACGTGGCTGATCATACACTGTTCTCGTGTCTGACCATGCACTGATCACGTGGCTGATCATACACTGCTCACGTAACTGATCATGCAGTGATCACGTGGCTATCATGCACTGAATACGTGGCTGAACATGCACTGTTCACGTGGCTGATCACACACCTGTCACGTGACATATCATGCACTGATCACGTTGCACTCATGCACTGATCACGTGGCTGATCATACTCTGCTCACGTAACTCATCATGGACACATCAAGTTTGTATCATGTACTGCTCACGTGGCTCGTCACGGAATGATCATGTAGCTACCATATACTAGTCATGTGACTGATCATGCACAGATCACGTAAATGATCATGCACTGTTCACGTGCCTGATCATGTACTGATCACGCACTGATCACGTGGCTGATCATGCACTGATCACGTAATTGATCATGCACTTATCATTTGGCTGATCATGCACTGATCACGTGGCTGATCATACACTGATCACGTGACTGATCATGCACTGATCACGTGGCTATCATGCACTGATCACTTGGCTCGTCATACACTGATCACATGACTGATCATGCACTGTTCACGTGACTGATCATGTACAGATCACGTGAATAATCATGAAGTGATCACGTGGCTCATCCGGCACTGATCACGTGGCTGATCTCACATGTATCACGTGACTGATCATGCACTGATCACGTGCCTCTCATGCACAGATCATGTGGCTATTATGCAATGATCACGTAGCTATCATGCACTGATAACGTGACTGATCACGCAATGATCACGTAGCTACCATGTACTGGTCATGTGACTGATCATGCACTGATCACGTAATTGATCCTGCACTGATCACATGGCTCATCACGCACTGATCCGGTGGCTGATCTCACACGTATCACGTGACTGATCATGTACAGATCACGTAAATAATCATGAAGTGATCACGTGGCTATCATGCACAGATCACGTGGACAACATGCACTGATCAAGTGGCTGATCACACACATATCACGTGACTGATCATGCACTGATCACGTGGCTATCATGCACTGATCACGTGTCTATCATGCACTGATCACGTGGCTGATCATGCAATGATCACGTAGCTACCATGCACTGGTCACGTGACTGATCATGCCCTGATCAGGTAATTGATCATGCACTAATCACGTGACTGATCATGCACAGATCACGTAACTGATCATGCACAGATCACGTGACTGATCATGCACTGATCACGTGGCTATCATGCACTGCTCACATGGCTGATCATCCAATGATCACGCAGCTACCATGTAGTGGTCACATGACTGATCATGCACCGATCACATAATTGATCATGCACTGATCACCTGGCTTATCATGCATTGATTATGTGACTCATCATGTGCTGATCATGTTTGGTGTCACACACTGATCATGTGCCTCTGGAGGCAATGAACATAGAGCTGAGTAGGCATGAATCAGTCAGCAGGCTATAATCATGGAACTCACATCTGAGAAATCATGCTGCTCAGCTGGCAATAATCAAGTAGATGAGCAGGCAGGCATTACACAGCACAGGTGGCCATTGTCAAGGATATGACAGGCAGGAATCATGCAGCTCAGCTGGAAATTGTCAAGCAGATGAGCAGACAGTAATCACGCAGCTCAGCAGGCCCTGATCACGTGACTGAGCATGCACTGTTCACGTGGCTGATCACACACCTATCACGTGACTGATCATGCACTGATCATGTGACTGATCATGCACTTATCACGTGGCTATTATGCACTGATCACTTGGCTGGACATACACTGATCACGTGCCTGGTCATGCACTGATCACGTGGCTGATCATGCACTGATCACGTGACTGATCATGCACTGATCTCGTGTCTGATCATGCACTGATCACGTGGCTATCATGCACTGGTCACGTGGCTGATCATGCGATGATCACGCAGCTACCATGTACTGGTCACATGACTGATCATGCACTGATCACGTGACTGATCATGCAGTGATCACGTGGCTATCATGCACTACTCACGTGGCTGATCATGCAATGATCATGTAGCTACCATGTACAGGTCACGTGAATGATCATACACCCATCAGGTGACTGATCATGCACTGATCACGTAATTGGTCATGCACTGATCATGTGGCTGATCATGCACTGATCACGTGGCTGATCATCCACTGATCACGTGACTGATCATGCACTGATCACGTGACTGATCATGCACTGATCACATGGCTATCATGCACTGATCACTTGGCTGGTCATACACTGATCACGTGCCTGGTCATGCACAGATAACATGACTGATCATGCACTGAACACGTGATTGATCATGCACTGATCACGTGGCTATCATGCACTACTCACGTGGCTAAACATGCAATGATCATGTAGCTACCATGTACCGGTCAGGTGACTGATCATACACCCATTAGGTGAGGGATCATGCACTGATCACGTCGATGATCATACACTGACCACCTGCCTGGTCATGCACAGATCACGTGACAAATCATGAACTGATCACAGAGCTATCATGAACTGATCACCTGGCTGATCATGCACTGATCACGTGGCTGATCATGCACTGATACCGTGACTGAGCATGGACTGATCACAAGACTATCATGTAGTGATCACGTGACTTAATGGCTCTGATTATGTGACTGATCATGCGCAGACCATGTTTGCTATCATACACCAATCATTTTCCTCTGGAGTCAATAAACAAAGAGCTGAGTAGGCACGAATCAAACAGTCAGCAGGCAATAATCATGGAACTCCGGTGTGAGGAATCATGCTGCTAAGCTGGCAATAATCAAGCAGCTGAGCAGGCAGGAATTACGCAGCACAGCTGGCAATTGTCAAGCAGATGACAGGCAGGAATCGTGCAGCTCAGCTGGCAATTGTCAAGCAGATGAGCAGACAGTAATCACGCAGCTCAGCAGGCCCAGATCACGTGACTGAGCATGCACTTTTCACGTGGCTGATCATACACTGATCACGTGATAGATCATGCACTGATCACTTGGATATCATGCACTGATGACGTGGCTGATCATACACTGTTCACGTGTCTGACCATGCACTGATCACGTGGCTGATCATACACTGCTCACGTAACTGATCAAGCACTGATCACGTGGCTATCATGCACTGAATACGTGGCTGAACATGCACTGTTCACGTGGCTGATCACACACCTGCCACGTGACAAATCATGCACTGATCACGTGGCACTCATGCACTGATCACGTGGCTGATCATACTCTGCTCACATAACTCATCATTCAAACATCACGTGGCTATCATGCACTGCTCACGTGGTTCGTCATGGAATGATCACGAAGCTACCATATACTGGTCACGTGACTGATCATGCACAGATCACGTAAATGATCATGCACTGTTCACGTGACTGATCATGTACTGATCACGTGACTAATCATGAAGTGATCACGTGGCTATCCTGCACTGATCACATGGATATCATGCACTCATCACATGGCTGATCATGCTATGATCTCGTAGCTACCATGCACCGATCACGTGACTGATCATGCACTGATCACATGGCTGATCATGCAATGATCACGTAGCTACCATGCACTGGCCACGTGACTGATCATGCACTGATCACGTGGCTAAAATGCACTGCTCACGTGTCTGATCATACAATGATCACCCAGCTACCATGTACTGGTCACATGACTGATCATGCACTGATCACGTAATTGATCATGCACTGATCACCTGGCTTATCATGCATTGATCATGTGACTGATCATGTGCTGATCATGTTTGGTGTCACACACTGATCATGTGCCTCTGGAGGCAAAGAACATAGAGCTGAGTAGGTAGGAAACAGTCAGCAGGCTATAATCATGGAACTCAGCTCTGAGAAATCATGCTGCTCAGCTGGCAATAATCAAATAGATGAGCAGGCAGGAATTACGCAGCCCAGGTGGCAATTGTCAAGCAGATGAGCAGACAGTAATCACGCAGCTCAGCAGGCCCTGATCACGTGACTGAGCATGCACTGTTCACATGGCTGATCACACACCTATCACGTGACTGATTATGCACTTATCACGTGGCTCTCATGCCCTGATCACGTGATTGCACATGCATTGTTCACGTAATAGTATGCACTGATCACGTGGATGATCATGCACTGATCACGTGACTGAACATGCACTGATCACGTGACTTGATCATGCACTGATCACGTGGCTATCATGCACTGATCACCTGGCTATCATGCACAGATCATGTGACTGATCATGCACTGATCACGTGACTGATCATGCACTGATCACTTGGCTATCATTCACTGATCACTTGGCTGGACATACACTTATCACGTGCCTGGTCATGCACTGATCACGTGGCTGATCATGCACTGATCACGTGACTGATCATGCACTGATCTCGTGTCTGATCATGCACTGATCACGTGGCTATCGTGCACTACTCACGTGGCTGATCATGCAATGATCATGTAGCTACCATGTACAGGTCACGTGAATGATCATACACCCATCAGGTGACTGATCATGCACTGATCACATAATTGATCATGCACTGATCATGTGGCTGATCATGCACTGATCACGTGCCTGGTCATGCACTGTTCACGTGGCTGATCACACACCTATCACGTGACTGATCATGCACTGATCATGTGACTGATCATGCACTGATCACGTGGCTATCATGCACTGATCACTTGGCTGGACATACACTGATCACGTGCCTGGTCATGCACTGATCACGTGGCTGATCATGCACTGATCACGTGACTGATCATGCACTGATCTCGTGTCTGATCATGCACTGATCACGTGGCTATCATGCACTGCTCACGTGGCTGATCATGCGATGTTCACCCAGCTACCATGTTCTGGTCACATGACTGATCATGCACTGATCACGTGACTGATCATGCAGTGATCATGTGGCTATCATGCACTACTCACGAGGCTGATCATGCAATGATCATGTAGCTACCATGTACAGGTCACGTGAATGATCATACACCCATCAGGTGACTTATCATGCACTGATCACGTAATTGATCATGCACTGATCACGTGGCTGATCATGCACTGATCACGTGACTGATCATGCACTGATCACTTGAATATAATGCACTCATCACGTGGCTGATCATACACTGTTCTCGTGTCTGACCATGCACTGATCACGTGGCTGATCATACACTGCTCACGTAACTGATCATGCAGTGATCACGTGGCTATCATGCACTGAATACGTGGCTGAACATGCACTGTTCACGTGGCTGATCACACACCTGTCACGTGACATATCATGCACTGATCACGTTGCACTCATGCACTGATCACGTGGCTGATCATACTCTGCTCACGTAACTCATCATGGACACATCAAGTTTGTATCATGTACTGCTCACGTGGCTCGTCACGGAATGATCATGTAGCTACCATATACTAGTCATGTGACTGATCATGCACAGATCACGTAAATGATCATGCACTGTTCACGTGCCTGATCATGTACTGATCACGTGACTGATCATGCACTGATCACGTGGCTGATCATGCACTGATCACGTAATTGATCATGCACTTATCATTTGGCTGATCATGCACCGATCACGTGGCTGATCATACACTAATCACTTGACTGATCATGCACTGATCACGTGGCTATCATGCACTGATCACTTGGCTGGTCATACACTGATCACATGACTGATCATGCACTGTTCACGTGACTGATCATGTACAGATCACGTGAATAATCATGAAGTGATCACGTGGCTCATCCGGCACTGATCACGTGGCTGATCTCACATGTATCACGTGACTGATCATGCACTGATCACGTGCCTCTCATGCACAGATCATGTGGCTATTATGCAATGATCACGTAGCTATCATGCACTGATAACGTGACTGATCACGCAATGATCACGTAGCTACCATGTACTGGTCATGTGACTGATCATGCACTGATCACGTAATTGATCCTGCACTGATCACATGGCTCATCACGCACTGATCCGGTGGCTGATCTCACACGTATCACGTGACTGATCATGTACAGATCACGTAAATAATCATGAAGTGATCACGTGGCTATCATGCACAGATCACGTGGACAACATGCACTGATCAAGTGGCTGATCACACACATATCACGTGACTGATCATGCACTGATCACGTGGCTATCATGCACTGATCACGTGGCTATCATGCACTGATCACGTGGCTGATCATGCAATGATCACGTAGCTACCATGCACTGGTCACGTGACTGATCATGCACTGATCAGGTAATTGATCATGCACTAATCACGTGACTGATCATGCACTGATCACGTAACTGATCATGCACAGATCACGTGACTGATCATGCACTGATCACGTGGCTATCATGCACTGCTCACGTGGCTGATCATGCAATGATCACGCAGCTACCATGTAGTGGTCACATGACTGATCATGCACCGATCACATAATTGATCATGCACTGATCACCTGGCTTATCTTGCATTGATTATGTGACTCATCATGTGCTGATCATGTTTGGTGTCACACACTGATCATGTGCCTCTGGAGGCAATGAACATAGAGCTGAGTAGGCATGAATCAGTCAGCAGGCTATAATCATGGAACTCACATCTGAGAAATCATGCTGCTCAGCTGGCAATAATCAAGTAGATGAGCAGGCAGGAATTACGCAGCACAGGTGGCAATTGTCAAGGAGATAACAGGCAGGAATCGTGCAGCTCAGCTGGAAATTGTCAAGCAGATGAGCAGACAGTAATCACGCAGCTCAGCAGGCCCTGATCACGTGACTGAGCATGCACTGTTCACATGGCTGATCACACACCTATCACGTGACTGATCATGCACTGATCATGTGACTGATCATGCACTGATCACGTGGCTATTATGCACTGATCACTTGGCTGGACATACACTGATCACGTGCCTGGTCATGCACTGATCACGTGGCTGATCATGCACTGATCACGTGACTGATCATGCAGTGATCACGTGAATATCATGCACTACTCACGTGGCTGATCATGCAATGATCATGTAGCTACCATGTACAGGTCACGTGAATGATCATACACACATCAGATGACTGATCATGCACTGATCACGTGGGTGATCATACACTAATCATGTGACAGATCATGCACTGATCACGTGGCTGATCATGCACTGATACCGTGACTGAGCATGGACTGATCACATGACTCTCATGTAGTGATCACGTGACTTAATGGCTCTGATCATGTGACTGATCATGCGCTGATCATGTTTGCTATCATACACCGATCATTTGCCTCTTGCGGCAATAAACAAAGAGCTGAGTAGGCACGAATCAAACAGTCAGCAGGCAATAATCATGGAACTCAGTTGTGAGGAATCATGCTGCTCAGCTGGCAATAATCAAGCAGCTGAGCAGGCAGGAATTACGCAGCACAGGTGGCAATTGTCAAGGAGATGACAGGCAGGAATCGTGCAGCTCAGCTGGCAGTTGTAAAGCAGATGAGCACACAGTAAGCACGCAGCTCAGCAGGCCCTGATCACGTGACTGAGCATGCACTGTTCACGTGGCTGATCACACACCTATCACGTGACTGATCATGCACTGATCATGTGACTGATCATGCACTGATCACGTGGCTATTATGCACTGTTCACTCGGCTGGACATACACTGATCACGTGCCTGGTCATGCACTGATCACGTGGCTGATCATGCACTGATCACGTGGCTATCATGCACTGCTCACGTGGCTGATCATGCGATGATCACGCAGCTACCATGTACTGGTCACATGACTGATCATGCACTGATCACGTGACTGATCATGCAGTGATCACGTGGCTATCATGCACTACTCACGTGGCTGATCATGCAATGTTCATGTAGCTACCATGTACAGGTCACGTGAATGATCATACACCCATCAGGTGACTGATCATGCACTGATCACGTAATTGGTCATGCACTGATCATGTGGCTGATCATGCACTGATCACGTGGCTGATCCTCCACTGATCACGTGACTGATCATGCACTGATCACGTGACTGATCATGCACTGATCACGTGGCTATCATGCACTGATCACTTGGCTGGTCATACACTGATCACGTGCCTGGTCATGCACAGATAACATGACTGATCATGCACTGAACACGTGATTGATCATGCACTGATCACGTGACTATCATGCACTACTCACGTGGCTGAACATGCAATGATCATGTAGCTACCATGTACCGGTCAGGTGACTGATCATACACCCATTAGGTGAGGGATCATGCACTGATCACGTCGATGATCATACACTGACCACCTGCCTGGTCATGCACAGATCACGTGACAAATCATGAACTGATCACAGAGCTATCATGAACTGATCACCTGGCTGATCATGCACTGATCACGTGGCTGATCATGCACTGATACCGTGACTGAGCATGGAGTCTGCACATGACTATCATGTAGTGATCACGTGACTTAATGGCGCTGATCATGTGACTGATCATGCGCTGATCATGTTTGCTATCATACACCGATTATTTGCCTCTGGAGGCAATAAACAAAGAGCTGAGTAGGCACGAATCAAACAGTCAGCAGGCAATAATCATGGAACTCAGGTGTGAGGAATCATGCTGCTCAGCTGGCAATAATCAAGCAGCTGAGCAGGCAGGAATTACGCAGCACAGCTGGCAATTGTCAAGGAGATGACAGGCAAGAATCATGCAGCCCAGCTGGCAATTGTCAAGCAGATGAGCAGACAGTAATCACGCAGCTCAACAGGCCCTTATCACGTGGCTGAACATGCACTGTTCACGTGGATGATCACACACCTGTCACGTGACTGAGCATGCACTGATCACCTGGCACTCATGCACACATCACGTGGCTATCATGCACTGCTCACGTGGCTCGTCATGGAATGATCACATAGCTACCATATAATGGTCACGTGACTGATCATGCACAGATCACGTAAATGATCATGCACTGTTCACGTGACTGATCATGTACTGATCACGTGACTGATCAGGCACTGATCACGTGGCTATCATGCTCTGCTCACGTGGCTGATCATGCAACGATCACGTAGCAACCATGTACTGGTCACGTGACTGATCATGTACTGATCACGTGACTGATCATGCACTGATCACGTGGTTATCATGCTCTGCTCACGTGGCTGATCATGCAACGATCACGTAGCAACCATGTACTGGTCACGTGACTGATCATGCACTGATCACGTAATTGATCCTGCACTGATCACGTGGCTCATCATGCACATATCACGTGGCTGATCACACATGTATCACGTGACTGATCATGCACTGATCACGTGGATATCATCCACTGATCACGTGGCTATCATGCACTGATCACGTGGATATCATGCACTGATCACGTGGCTGATCACACACGTATCACATGACAGATCATGCACAGATCACGTGGCTATCATGCACTGATCACGTGGATATCATGCACCGATCACGTGACTGATCATGCACAGATCACGTGACTAATCATGCACTGATCACGTGGCTATCATGCACTGCTCACGTGGCTGATCATGCAATGATCACGCAGCTACCATGTACTGGTCACATGACTGATCATGCACTGATCACATAATTGATCATGCACTGATCACCTGGCTTATCATGCATTGATCATGTGACTGATCATGTGCTGATCATGTTTGGTGTCACACACTGATCATGTGCCTCTGGAGGCAATGAACATAGAGCTGAGTAGGCAGGAATCAGTCAGCAGGCTATAATCATGGAACTCAGCTCTGAGAAATCATGCTGCTCAGCTGGCAATAATCAAGTAGATGAGCAGGCAGGAATTACGCAGCACAGGTGGCAATTGTCAAGTAGATAACAGGCAGGAATCGTGCAGCTCAGCTGGAAATTGTCAAGCAGATGAGCAGACAGTAATCACGCAGCTCAGCAGGCCCTGATCACGTGAATGAGCATGCACTGTTCACATGGCTGATCACACACCTATCACGTGACTGATCATGCACTGATCATGTGACTGATCATGCACTGATCACGGAGCTATCTTGCACTGATCACTTGGATGATCATACATTCATCACGGGACTGATCGTGTACTGATCACGGCGCTATCATGCATTTACTACATGACTCCACATGCAATGATCACGTGGATGATCATGCACTGGTCACGTGACTGACCAGGCACTGATCACGTGACTGATCAGGCACTGATCAAATGGCTGATCATGCACTGATCACGTGGCTGATCATACTCTGCTCACGTAACTCATCATGGACACATCAAGTTTCTATCATGTACTGCTCACGTGGCTCGTCACGGAATGATCATGTAGCTACCATATACTAGTCATGTGACTGATCATGCACAGATCACGTAAATGATCATGCACTGTTCACGTGCCTGAACATGTACTGATCACGTGACTGATCATGCACTGATCACGTGGCTGATCATGCACTGATCACGTAATTGATCATGCACTGATAACGTGGCTATCATGCACTGATCACTTGGCTGGTCATACACTGATCACATGACTGATCATGCACTGTTCACGTGACTGATCATGTACAGATCACGGGAATAATCATGAAGTGATCACGTGGCTCATCCTGCACTGATCACGTGGCTGATCTCACATGTATCACGTGACTGATCATGCACTGATCACGTGACTGATCATGCACATATCACGTGACTGATCATGCACTGATCACGTGGCTATCATGCACTGCTCACGTGGCTGATCATGCAATGGTCACGCAGCTACCATGTACTGGTCACATGACTGATCATGCACTGATCACATAATTGATCATGCACTGATCACCTGGCTTATCATGCATTGATTATGTGACTGATCATGTGCTGATCATGTTTGGTGTCACACACTGATCATGTGCCTCTGGAGGCAATGAACATAGAGCTGAGTAGGCAGAAATCAGTCAGCAGGCTATAATCATGGAACTCACATCTGAGAAATCATGCTGCTCAGCTGGCAATAATCAAGTAGATGAGCAGGCAGGAATTACGCAGCACAGGTGGCAATTGTCAAGGAGATGACAGGCAGGAATCGTGCAGCTCAGCTGACAGTTGTAAAGCAGATGAGCACACAGTAATCACGCAGCTCAGCAGGCCCTGATCACGTGACTGAGCATGCACTGTTCACGTGGCTGATCATGCAACGATCACATAGCAACCATGTACTGTTCACGTGACTGATCATGTACTGATCACGTGACTGATCATGCACTGATCACGTGGCTATCCTGCTCTGCTCACGTGGCTGATCATGCAACGATCACGTAGCAACCATGTACTGGTCACGTGACTGATCATGCACTGATCACGTAATTGATCCTGCACTGATCACGTGGCTCATCATGCACTGATCACGTGGCTGATCACACATGTATCACGTGACTGATCATGCACTGATCATGTGGCTCTCATGCACTTATCACGTGGCTGATCAGGCAATGATCACGTAGCTACCATGTACTGGTCACGTGACTGATCATGCACTGATCACGTAATTGATCCTTCACTGATCACGTGGCTCATCATGCACATATCACGTGGCTGATCACACATGTATCACGTGAGTGATCATGCACTGATCACGTGGATATCATGCACTGATCACGTGGCTATCATGCACTGATCACGTGGATATCATGCACTGATCACGTGGCTGATCACACACGTATCACATGACAGATCATGCACAGATCACGTGGCTATCATGCACTGATCACGTGGATATCATGCACCGATCACGTGACTGATCATGCACAGATCACGTGACTAATCATGCACTGATCACGTGGCTATCATGCACTGCTCACGTGGCTGATCATGCAATGATCACGCAGCTACCATGTACTGGTCACATGACTGATCATGCACTGATCACATAATTGATCATGCACTGATCACCTGGCTTATCATGCATTGATCATGTGACTGATCATGTGCTGATCATGTTTGGTGTCACACACTGATCATGTGCCTCTGGAGGCAATGAACATAGAGCTGAGTAGGCAGGAATCAGTCAGCAGGCTATAATCATCGAACTCAGCTCTGAGAAATCATGCTGCTCAGCTGGCAATAATCAAGTAGATGAGCAGGCAGGAATTACGCAGCACAGGTGGCAATTGTCAAGGAGATAACAGGCAGGAATCGTGCAGCTCAGCTGGAAATTGTCAAGCAGATGAGCAGACAGTAATCACGCAGCTCAGCAGGCCCTGATCACGTGACTGAGCATGCACTGTTCACATGGCTGATCACACACCTATCACGTGACTGATCATGCACTGATCATGTGACTGATCATGCACTGATCACGTAGCTCTCTTGCACTGATCACTTGGATGTTCATACATTCATCACGGGACTGATCGTGTACTGATCACGGCGCTATCATGCATTTACTACATGACTCCACATGCAATGATCACGTGGATGATCATGCACTGGTCACGTGACTGACCAGGCACTGATCACGTGACTGATCAGGCACTGATCAAATGGCTGATCATGCACTGATCACGTGGCTGATCATACTCTGCTCACGTAACTCATCATGGACACATCAAGTTTCAATCATGTACTGCTCACGTGGCTCGTCACGGAATGATCATGTAGCTACCATATACTAGTCATGTGACTGATCATGCACAGATCACGTAAATGATCATGCACTGTTCACGTGCCTGATCATGTACTGATCACGTGACTGATCATGCACTGATCACGTGGCTGATCATGCACTGATCACGTAATTGATCATGCACTGATCACGTGGCTATCATGCACTGATCACTTGGCTGGTCATACACTGATCACATGACTGATCATGCACTGTTCACGTGACTGATCATGTACAGATCACGGGAATAATCATGAAGTGATCACGTGGCTCATCCTGCACTGATCACGTGGCTGATCTCACATGTATCACGTGACTGATCATGCACTGATCACGTGACAGATCATGCACATATCACGTGACTGATCATGCACTGATCACGTGGCTATCATGCACTGCTCACGTGGCTGATCATGCAATGATCACGCAGCTACCATGTACTGGTCACATGACTGATCATGCACTGATCACATAATTGATCATGCACTGATCACCTGGCTTATCATGCATTGATCATGTGACTGATCATGTGCTGATCATGTTTGGTGTCACACACTGATCATGTGCCTCTGGAGGCAATGAACATAGAGCTGAGTAGGCAGAAATCAGTCAGCAGGCTATAATCATGGAACTCACATCTGAGAAATCATGCTGCTCAGCTGGCAATAATCAAGTAGATGAGCAGGCAGGAATTACGCAGCACAGGTGGCAATTGTCAAGGAGATGACAGGCAGGAATCGTGCAGCTCAGCTGGCAGTTGTAAAGCAGATGAGCACACAGTAATCACGCAGCTCAGCAGGCCCTGATCACGTGACTGAGCATGCACTGTTCACGTGGCTGATCACACACCTATCACGTGACTGATCATGCACTGATCATGTGACTGATCATGCACTGATCACGTGGCTATTATGCACTGATCACTTGGCTGGACATACACTGATCACGTGCCTGGTCATGCACTGATCACGTGGCTGATCATGCACTGATCACGTGACTGATCATGCACTGATCTCGTGTCTGATCATGCACTGATCACGTGGCTATCATGCACTGCTCACGTGGCTGATCATGCGATGATCACGCAGCTACCATGTACTGGTCACATGACTGATCATGCACTGAACACGTGATTGATCATGCACTGATCACGTGGCTATCATGCACTACTCCCGTGGCTGAACATACAATGATCATGTAGCTACCATGTACCGGTCAGGTGACTGATCATACACCCATTAGGTGAGGGATCATGCACTGATCACGTCGATGATCATACACTGACCACCTGCCTGGTCATGCACAGATCACGTGACAAATCATGAACTGATCACAGAGCTATCATGAACTGATCACCTGGCTGATCATGCACTGATCACGTGGCTGATCATGCACTGATACCGTGACTGAGCATGGACTGTTCACATGACTCTCATGTAGTGATCACGTGACTTAATGGCGCTGATCATGTGACTGATCATGCGCTGATCACGTAGCTCTCTTGCACTGATCACTTGGCTGATCATACACTCATCACGGGACTGATCGTGCACTGATCACGGCGTTATCATGCATTGACTACATGACTCCACATGCACTGATCACGTGGATGATCATGCACTGGTCACGTGACTGACCATGCACTGATCACGTGACTGATCATGCACTGATCACATGGCTGATCATGCACTGATCACGTGGCTATCATGCACTGCTCACGTGGCTGATCTGGCAATGATCACGTAGCTACCATATACTGGTCACGTGACTGATCATGCACTGATCACGTAATTGAACATGCACTGATCACTTGTATATCATGCACTGATCACGTGGATGATCACACACTGTTCTCGTGTCTGACCATGCACTGCTCACGTGGCTGATCATAGACTGCTCACGTAACTGATCATGCACTGATCACGTGGCTATCATGCACTGATCACGTGGCTGAACATGCACTGTTCACGTGGCTGATCACACACCTGTCACGTGACATATAATGCACTGATCACGTGGCACTCATGCACTGATCACGTGGCTGATCATACTCTGCTCACGTAACTCATCATGCACACATCATGTTTCTATCATGCACTGCTCACTTGGCTCGTCATGGAATGATCACGTAGCTACCATATACTGGTCACGTGACTGATCATGCACAGATCACGTAAATGATCACGCACTGTTCACGTGACTGATCATGTACTGATCACGTGACTGATCATGCACTGATCAGGTGGCTGATCATGCACTGATCACGTAATTGATCATGCACTTATCATTTGGCTGATCATGCACTGATCACGTGGCTGATCATACACTGATCACGTGACTGATCATGCACTGATCACGTGACTGATCATGCACTGATCACGTGGCTATCATGCACTGATCACTTGGCTGGTCATACACAGATCACGTAAATGATCACACACTGTTCACTTGACTGATCATGTACTGATCACGTGACTGATCATGCACTGATCACGTGGCTGATCATGCACTGATCACGTGGCTGATCATGCACTGGTCACGTGACTGATCATGCACTGATCAGGTAATTGATCATGCACTGGTCACGTGACTGAACATGCACTGATCACGTAATTGATCATGCACTGATCACGTGACTGATCATGCACAGATCACGTGACTGATCATGCACTGATCACGTGACTGATCATGCACAGATCACGTGACTGATCATGCACAGATCACGTGACTGATCATGCACTGATCACGTGGCTGATCATGCATTGATCACGCAGCTACCATGTACTGGTCACATGACTGATCATGCACTGATCACATAATTGATCATGCACTGATCACCTGGCTTATCATGCATTGATCATGTGACTGATCTTGTGCTGATCATGTTTTGTGTCACACACTGATCATGTGCCTCTGGAGGAAATGAACATAGAGCTGAGTAGGCAGGAATCAGTCCGCAGGCTATAATCATGGAACTCAGCTCTGAGAAATCATGCTGCTCAGCTGGCAATAATAAAGTAGATGAGCAGGCAGGAATTACGCAGCACAGGTGGCTATTGTCAAGGAGATGACAGGCAGGAATCGTGCAGCTCAGCTGGAAATTGTCAAGCAGATGAGCAGACAGTAATCACGCAGCTCAGCCGGCCCTGATCACGTGACTGAGCATGCACTGTTCACGTGGCTGATCACACACCTATCACGTGACTGATCATGCACTGATCATGTGACGGATCATGCACTGATCACGTTGCTATCTTGCACTGATCACTTGGCTGATCATACACTCATCACGGGACTGATCGTGCACTGATCACGGCTCTATCATGCATTGACTACATGACTCCACATGCACTGATCACGTGATTGATCATGCACTGATCACATGGCTATCATGCACTACTCATGGCTGATCATGCAATGATCATGTAGCTACCATGTACCGGTCAGGTGACTGATCATACACCCATTAAGTGAGGGATCATGCACTGATCACGTCGATGATCATACACTGACCACCTGCCTGGTCTTGCACAGATCACGTGACAAATCATGAACTGATCACATAGCTATCATGAAATGATCACCTGGCTGATCATGCAATGATCACGTGGCTGATCATGCACTGATACCGTGACTGAGCATGGACTGATCACATGACTATCATGTAGTGATCACGTGACTTAATGGCTCTGATTATGTGACTGATCATGCGCTGACCATGTTTGCTATCATACACCAATCATTTGCCTCTGGAGGCAATAAACAAAGAGCTGAGTAGGCACGAATCAAACAGTCAGCAGGCAATAATCATGGAACTCCGGTGTGAGGAATCATGCTGCTAAGCTGGCAATAATCAAGCAGCTGAGCAGGCAGGAATTACGCAGCACAGCTGGCAATTGTCAAGCAGATGACAGGCAGGAATCGTGCAGCTCAGCTGGCAATTGTCAAGCAGATGAGCAGAAAGTAATCACGCAGCTCAGCAGGCCCAGATCACGTGACTGAGCATGCACTGTTCACGTGGCTGATCATACACTGATCACGTGATTGATCATGCACTGATCACTTGGATATCATGCACTGATCACGTGGATGATCATACACTGTTCTCGTGTCTGACCATGCACTGCTCACGTGGCTGATCATACACTGCTCACGTAACTGATCATGACCTGATCACGTGGCTATCATGCACTGATCACGTGGCTGAACATGCACTGTTCACGTGGCTGATCACACACCTGTCACGTGACATATCATGCACTGATCACGTGGCACTCATGCACTGATCACGTGTCTGTTCATACTCTGCTCACGTAACTCATCATGCACACATCACGTTTCTATCATGCACTGCTCACATGGCTCGTCATGGAATGATCACATAGCTACCATATACTGGTCACGTGACTGATCATGCACAGATCACGTAAATGATCACACACTGTTCACGTGACTGATCATGTACTGATCACGTGACTGATCATGCACTGATCACGTGGCTGATCATGCACTGATCACGTAATTGATCATGCACTTATCATTTGGCTGATCATGCACTGATCACGTGGCTGATCATACACTGATCACGTGGCTGATCATGCACTGATCACGTGGCTGATCATGCACTGGTCACGTGGCTATCATGCACTGATCAGGTAATTGATCATGCACTGGTCACGTGACTGATCATGCACTGATCAGGTAATTGATCATGCACTGATCACGTGACTGATCATGCACAGATCACGTGACTGATCATGCACAGATCAGGTGACTGATCATACACTGATCACGTGGCTATCATGCACTGCTCACGTGGCTGATCATGCAATGATCACGCAGCTACCATGTACTGGTCACATGACTGATCATGCACTGATCACATAATTGATCATGCACTGATCACCTGGCTTATCAGGCATTGATCATGTGACTGATCTTGTGCTGATCATGTTTTGTGTCACACACTGATCATGTGCCTCTGGAGGCAATGAACATAGAGCTGAGTAGGCAGGAATCAGTCCGCAGGCTATAATAATGGAACTCAGGTCTGAGAAATCATGCTGCTCAGCTGGCAATAATCAAGTAGATGAGCAGGCAGGAATTACGCAGCACAGGTGGCAATTGTCAAGGAGATGACAGGCAGGAATCGTGCAGCTCAGCTGGAAATTGTCAAGCAGATGAGCAGACAGTAATCACGCAGCTCAGCAGGCCCTGATCACGTGACTGAGCATGCACTGTTCACGTGGCTGATCACACACCTATCACGTGACTGATCATGCACTGATCATGTGACTGATCATGCACTGATCACGTAGCTCTCTTGCACTGATCACTTGGCTGATCATACACTCATCACGGGACTGATCGTGCACTGATCACGGCGTTATCATGCATTGACTACATGACTCCACATGCACTGATCACGTGGATATCATGCACTGGTCACGTGACTGACCATGCACTGATCACGTGACTGATCATGCACTGATCACGTGGCTGATCATGCACTGATCACGTGGCTATCATGCACTGCTCACGTGGCTGATCTGGCAATGATCACGTAGCTACCATATACTGGTCACGTGACTGATCATGCACTGATCACGTAATTGAACATGCACTGATCACTTGTATATCATGCACTGATCACGTGGATGATCACACACTGTTCTCGTGTCTGACCATGCACTGCTCACGTGGCTGATCATAGACTGCTCACGTAACTGATCATGCACTGATCACGTGGCTATCATGCACTGATCACGTGGCTGAACATGCACTGTTCACGTGGCTGATCACACACCTGTCACGTGACATATCATGCACTGATCACGTGGCACTCATGCACTGATCACGTGGCTGATCATACTCTGCTCACGTAACTCATCATGCACACATCATGTTTCTATCATGCACTGCTCACTTGGCTCGTCATGGAATGATCACGTAGCTACCATATACTGGTCACGTGACTGATCATGCACAGATCACGTAAATGATCACGCACTGTTCACGTGACTGATCATGTACTGATCACGTGACTGATCATGCACTGATCAGGTGGCTGATCATGCACTGATCACGTAATTGATCATGCACTTATCATTTGGCTGATCATGCACTGATCACGTGGCTGATCATACACTGATCACGTGACTGATCATGCACTGATCACGTGACTGATCATGCACTGATCACGTGGCTATCATGCACTGATCACTTGGCTGGTCATGCACAGATCACGTAACTGATCACGCACTGTTCACTTGACTGATCATGTACTGATCACGTGACTGATCATGCACTGATCACGTGGCTGATCATGCACTGATCACGTGGCTGATCATGCACTGGTCACGTGACTGATCATGCACTGATCACGTAACTGATCATGCACTGGTCACGTGACTGAACATGCACTGATCACGTAACTGATCATGCACTGATCACGTGGCTGATCATGCACAGATCACGTGACTGATCATGCACTGATCACGTGACTGATCATGCACTGATCACGTGACTGATCATGCACTGATCACGTGACTGATCATGCACTGATCACGTGGCTGATCATGCATTGATCACGCAGCTACCATGTACTGGTCACGTGACTGATCATGCACTGATCACGTAATTGATCATGCACTGATCACGTGGCTTATCATGCATTGATCATGTGACTGATCTTGTGCTGATCATGTTTGGTGTCACACACTGATCATGTGCCTCTGGAGGAAATGAACATAGAGCTGAGTAGGTAGGAATCAGTCCGCAGGCTATAATCATGGAACTCAGCTCTGAGAAATCATGCTGCTCAGCTGGCAATAATAAAGTAGCTGAGCAGGCAGGAATTACGCAGCACAGCTGGCTATTGTCAAGGAGATGACAGGCAGGAATCGTGCAGCTCAGCTGGAAATTGTCAAGCAGATGAGCAGACAGTAATCACGCAGCTCAGCAGGCCCTGATCACGTGACTGAGCATGCACTGTTCACGTGGCTGATCACACACCTATCACGTGACTGATCATGCACTGATCATGTGACGGATCATGCACTGATCACGTTGCTATCTTGCACTGATCACTTGGCTGATCATACACTCATCACGTGACTGATCGTGCACTGATCACGGCGCTATCATGCACTGACTACATGGCTGAACATGCACTGATCACGTGACTGATCATGCACTGATCACGTGGCTATCATGCACTACTCACGTGGCTGATCATGCAATGATCATGTAGCTACCATGTACCGGTCAGGTGACTGATCATACACCCATTAAGTGACGGATCATGCACTGATCACGTCGCTGATCATACACTGACCACGTGCCTGGTCTTGCACTGATCACGTGACAAATCATGCACTGATCACGTGGCTGATCATGCAATGATCACCTGGCTGATCATGCACTGATCACGTGGCTGATCATGCACTGATACCGTGACTGAGCATGGACTGATCACATGACTATCATGTAGTGATCAGGTGACTTAATGGCTCTGATCATGTGACTGATCATGCGCTGACCATGTTTGCTATCATACACCGATCATTTGCCTCTGGAGGCAATAAACAAAGAGCTGAGTAGGCACGAATCAAACAGTCAGCAGGCAATAATCATGGAACTCAGGTGTGAGGAATCATGCTGCTCAGCTGGCAATAATCAAGCAGCTGAGCAGGCAGGAATTACGCAGCACAGCTGGCAATTGTCAAGCAGATGACAGGCAGGAATCGTGCAGCTCAGCTGGCAATTGTCAAGCAGATGAGCAGAAAGTAATCACGCAGCTCAGCAGGCCCTGATCACGTGACTGAGCATGCACTGTTCACGTGGCTGATCATACACTGATCACGTGATTGATCATGCACTGATCACGTGGATATCATGCACTGATCACGTGGATGATCATACACTGTTCTCGTGTCTGACCATGCACTGCTCACGTGGCTGATCATACACTGATCACGTAACTGATCATGACCTGATCACGTGGCTATCATGCACTGATCACGTGGCTGAACATGCACTGTTCACGTGGCTGATCACGCACCTGTCACGTGACATATCATGCACTGATCACGTGGCACTCATGCACTGATCACGTGGCTGTTCATACTCTGCTCACGTAACTGATCATGCACTGATCACGTGGCTATCATGCACTGCTCACATGGCTCGTCATGGAATGATCACGTAGCTACCATGTACTGGTCACGTGACTGATCATGCACAGATCACGTAAATGATCATGCACTGTTCACGTGACTGATCATGCACTGATCACGTGACTGATCATGCACTGATCACGTGGCTGATCATGCACTGATCACGTAACTGATCATGCACTGATCATGTGGCTGATCATGCACTGATCACGTGGCTGATCATGCACTGATCACGTGGCTGATCATGCACTGATCACGTGGCTGATCATGCACTGGTCACGTGGCTATCATGCACTGATCAGGTGGCTGATCATGCACTGGTCACGTGACTGATCATGCACTGATCACGTGATTGATCATGCACTGATCACGTGACTGATCATGCACTGATCACGTGACTGATCATGCACAGATCAGGTGACTGATCATACACTGATCACGTGGCTATCATGCACTGATCACGTGGCTGATCATGCAATGATCACGCAGCTACCATGTACTGGTCACGTGACTGATCATGCACTGATCACATAATTGATCATGCACTGATCACCTGGCTTATCAGGCATTGATCATGTGACTGATCTTGTGCTGATCATGTTTGGTGTCACACACTGATCATGTGCCTCTGGAGGCAATGAACATAGAGCTGAGTAGGCAGGAATCAGTCCGCAGGCTATAATAATGGAACTCAGCTCTGAGAAATCATGCTGCTCAGCTGGCAATAATCAAGTAGCTGAGCAGGCAGGAATTACGCAGCACAGGTGGCAATTGTCAAGGAGATGACAGGCAGGAATCGTGCAGCTCAGCTGGAAATTGTCAAGCAGATGAGCAGACAGTAATCACGCAGCTCAGCAGGCCCTGATCACGTGACTGAGCATGCACTGTTCACGTGGCTGATCACACACCGATCACGTGACTGATCATGCACTGATCACGTGGCTGATCATGCACTGATCACGTGGCTCTCTTGCACTGATCACTTGGCTGATCATGCACTGATCACGGGACTGATCGTGCACTGATCACGGCGCTATCATGCACTGACTACATGACTCCACATGCACTGATCACGTGGCTGATCATGCACTGGTCACGTGACTGACCATGCACTGATCACGTGACTGATCATGCACTGATCACGTGGCTGATCATGCACTGATCACGTGGCTATCATGCACTGCTCACGTGGCTGATCTGGCAATGATCACGTAGCTACCATATACTGGTCACGTGACTGATCATGCACTGATCACGTGATTGATCATGCACTGATCACTTGGCTATCATGCACTGATCACGTGGCTGATCATACACTGTTCACGTGTCTGACCATGCACTGCTCACGTGGCTGATCATACACTGATCACGTGACTGATCATGCACTGATCACGTGGCTATCATGCACTGATCACGTGGCTGAACATGCACTGTTCACGTGGCTGATCACACACCTGTCACGTGACTTATAATGCACTGATCACGTGGCACTCATGCACTGATCACGTGGCTGATCATACTCTGATCACGTAACTGATCATGCACAGATCACGTGGCTATCATGCACTGCTCACGTGGCTCGATCATGCAATGATCACGTAGCTACCATGTACTGGTCACGTGACTGATCATGCACAGATCACGTGAATGATCACGCACTGTTCACGTGACTGATCATGCACTGATCACGTGACTGATCATGCACTGATCACGTGGCTGATCATGCACTGATCACGTAATTGATCATGCACTTATCACGTGGCTGATCATGCACTGATCACGTGGCTGATCATACACTGATCACGTGACTGATCATGCACTGATCACGTGACTGATCATGCACTGATCACGTGGCTATCATGCACTGATCACGTGGCTGGTCATGCACTGATCACGTGGATGATCATGCACTGTTCACGTGACTGATCATGTACTGATCACGTGACTGATCATGCACTGGTCACGTGGCTGATCATGCACTGATCACGTGGCTGATCATGCACTGATCACGTGGCTGATCATGCACTGATCACGTGATCATGCACTGATCACGTGACTGATCATGCACTGATCACGTGGCTGATCATGCACTGATCACGTGACTGATCATGCACTGATCACGTGACTGATCATGCACTGATCACGTGACTGATCATGCACTGATCACGTGGCTGATCATGCACTGATCACGTGGCTGATCATGCAATGATCACGCGGCTACCATGTACTGGTCACGTGACTGATCATGCACTGATCACGTAATTGATCATGCACTGATCACCTGGCTTATCATGCATTGATCATGTGACTGATCTTGTGCTGATCATGTTTGGTGTCACACACTGATCATGTGCCTCTGGAGGCAATGAACATAGAGCTGAGTAGGCAGGAATCAGTCAGCAGGCTATAATCATGGAACTCAGCTCTGAGAAATCATGCTGCTCAGCTGGCAATAATAAAGTAGATGAGCAGGCAGGAATTACGCAGCACAGGTGGCTATTGTCAAGGAGATGACAGGCAGGAATCGTGCAGCTCAGCTGGAAATTGTCAAGCAGATGAGCAGACAGTAATCACGCAGCTCAGCAGGCCCTGATCACGTGACTGAGCATGCACTGTTCACGTGGCTGATCACACACCTATCACGTGACTGATCATGCACTGATCATGTGACTGATCATGCACTGATCACGTGGCTATCTTGCACTGATCACTTGGCTGATCATACACTCATCACGTGACTGATCGTGCACTGATCACGGCGCTATCATCATTGACTACATGACTGCACATGCACTGATCACGTGATTGATCATGCACTGATCACGTGGCTATCATGCACTACTCATGGCTGATCATGCAATGATCATGTAGCTACCATGTACCGGTCAGGTGACTGATCATACACCCATTAGGTGACGGATCATGCACTGATCACGTCGCTGATCATACACTGACCACCTGCCTGGTCATGCACAGATCACGTGACAAATCATGAACTGATCACATAGCTATCATGAAATGATCACCTGGCTGATCATGCACTGATCACGTGGCTGATCATGCACTGATACCGTGACTGAGCATGGACTGATCACATGACTCTCATGTAGTGATCACGTGACTTAATGGCGCTGATCATGTGACTGATCATGCGCTGATCATGTTTGCTATCATACACTGATCATTTGCCTCTGGAGGCAATAAACAAAGAGCTGAGTAGGCACGAATCAAACAGTCAGCAGGCAATAATCATGGAACTCAGGTGTGAGGAATCATGCTGCTCAGCTGGCAATAATCAAGCATCTGAGCAGGCAGGAATTACGCAGCACAGCTGGCAATTGTCAAGCAGATGACAGGCAGGAATCGTGCAGCTCAGCTGGCAATTGTCAAGCAGATGAGCAGACAGTAATCACGCAGCTCAGCAGGCCCTTATCACGTGACTGAGCATGCACTATTCACGTGGCTCATCATACACTGATCACGTGATGATCATGCAGTGATCACTTGGATATCATGCACTGATCACGTGGCTGATCATACACTGTTCACGTGTCTGACCATGCACTGATCACGTGGCTGATCATACACTGCTCAGGTAACTGATCATGCACTGATCACGTGGCTATCATGCACTGATCACGTGGCTGAACCTGCACTGTTCACGTGGCTGATCACACACATGTCACGTGACATATCATGCACTGATCACGTGGCACTCATGCACTGATCACGTGGCTGATCATACTCTGCTCACGTAACTGATCATGCACACATCACGTGGCTATCATGCACTGCTTACGTGGCTCGTCATGGAATGACCACGTAGCTACCATATACTGGTCACGTGACTGATCATGCACAGATCACGTCAATGATCATGCACTGTTCACGTGACTGATCATGCACTGATCACGTGGCTGATCATGCACTGTTCACGTGGCTGATCATGCAATGATCACGTAGCAACCATGTACTGGTCACGTGACTGATCATGCCCTGATCACGTAATTGATCATGCACTGATCACGTGGCTCATCATGCACTGATCACGTGGCTGATCAAACATGTATCACGTGACTGATCATGCACTGATCACGTGGCTCTCATGCACTGATCACGTGGCTATCATGCACTGATCACGTGGCTAATCATGCACTGATCACGTGGCTGATCATGCACTGATCACGTGGCTGATCACGCACGTATCACATGACTGATCATGCACTGATCACGTGGCTATCATGCACTGATCACGTGGCTGATCAGGCAATGATCACGTGGCTACCATGTACTGGTCACGTGACTGATCATGCACTGATCACGTAACTGATCATGCACTGATCACGTGGCTGATCATGCACTGATCACGTGGCTGATCATGCACTGATCACGTGACTGATCATGCACTGATCACGTGGCTGATCATGCACTGATCACGTGGCTATCATGCACTGATCACGTGGCTGGTCATGCAATGATCACGTAGCTACCATGTACTGGTCACGTGACTGATCATGCACTGATCACGTAAATGATCATGCACTGATCACGTGACTGATCATGCACTGATCACGTGACTGATCATGCACTGACCACGTGGCTATCATGCACTGATCACGTGGCTGATCATGCAACGGTCACGTAGCTACCATGTACTGGTCACGTGACTGAACATGCACTGATCACGTAATTGATCCTGCACTGATCACGTAACTGATCATGCACTGATCACGTGGCTGATCATGCACTGATCACGTGGCTGATCATGCACTGATCACGTAACTGATCATGCACTGATCACGTGACTGATCATGCACTGATCACGTGGCTGGACATGCACTGATCACGTGCCTGGTCATGCACTGATCACGTGGCTGATCATGCACTGATCACGTGACTGATCATGCACTGATCACGTGGCTGATCATGCACTGATCACGTGGCTATCACGCACTGATCACGTGGCTGATCATGCACTGATCACGTGGCTATCATGCACTGATCACGTGGCTGATCATGCCATGATCACGCAGCTACCATGTACTGGTCACGTGACTGATCATGCACTGATCACGTAACTGATCATGCACTGATCACGTGGCTGATCATGCACTGATCACGTGGCTGATCATGCACTGATCACGTAACTGATCATGCACTGATCACGTGACTGATCATGCACTAATCACGTGGCTATCATGCACTGATCACGTGGCTGGACATACACTCATCACGGGACTGATCGTGCACTGATCACGGCGCTATCAAGCATTGACTACATGACTCCACATGCACTGATCACGTGGCTGATCATGCACGGATCACGTGACTGACCATGCACTGATCACGTTACTGATCATGCACTGATCACGTGGCTGATCATGCACTGATCACGTGGCTATCATGCACTGAATACGTGGCTGAACATGCACTGTTCACGTGGCTGATCACACACGTGTCACGTGACATATCATGCACTGATCACGTGGAACGCATGCACTGATCACGTGGCTGATCATACTCTGCTCACGTAACTCATCATCCACACATCACGTTTCTATCATGCACTGATCACGTGGCTCGTCACGGAATGATCACGTAGCTACCATATACTGGTCACGTGACTGATCATGCACGGATCACGTCAATGATCATGCACTGTTCACGTGCCTGATCATGTACTGATCACGTGACTGATCATGCACTGATCACGTGGCTGATCATGCACTGATCACGTAACTGATCATGCACTTATCACGTGGCTGATCATGCACTGATCACGTGGCTGATCATACACTGATCACGTGACTGATCATGCACTGATCACGTGGCTGATCATGCACTGATCACGTGGCTATCATGCACTGATCACGTGGCTGGACATCATACTGATCACGTGACTGGTCCTGCACTGATCACGTGGCTGATCATGCACTGATCACGTGACTGATCATGCACTGATCTCGTGTCTGATCATGCACTGATCACGTGGCTATCATGCACTGCTCACGTGGCTGATCATGCAATGATCAGGCAGCTACCATGTACTGGTCACGTGACTGATCATGCACTGATCACGTGACTGATCATGCACTGATCACGTGGCTATCATGCACTACTGACGTGGCTGATCATGCAATGATCATGTAGCTACCATGTACAGGTCACGTGACTGATCATACAACCATCACGTGACTGATCATGCACTGATCACGTGGCTATCATGCACTGATCACGAGACTGATCATGCACTGATCACGTCTATATCATGCACTGATCACGTGACTGCCCATGCACTGATCACGTGGATGATCATACACTAATCACGTGACAGATCATGCACTGATCACGTGGCTATCATGCACTGATAACGTGGCTGATCATGAAATGATCACGCAGCTACCATGTGCTGGTCACGTGACTGATCATGCACTGATCATGTGGCTGGTCATGCACTGATCACGTGGCTATCATGCCCTGATTACGTGGCTGATCATACACTTTTCACGTGCCTGGTCATGCACAGATCACGTGACTAATCATGAACTTATCACGTGGCAATAATGCACTGATCACGTGGCTGATCATACACTGTTCAAGTTCCTGGTCATGCACAGATCACGTGACTCATCATGAACTTATCACGTGGCTATAATTCACTGATCACGTGAATATCATGCACTGATTACGTGCCTGTCAGGCACAGATCACATGACTAATCATGAACTGATCACGTAGGTATCATGCACTGATCACGTGGCTGATCATACACTGTTCACGTGTCTGATCATGCACTGATCACGTGGCTGATCATACACTGCTCACGTAGCTGTTCTGCACTGATCACGTGTCTATCATGCAGTGCTCACGTGGCTGATCCTGCAATGATCATGTAGCTTACATGTACTGGTCACGTGACTGATCATGCAGGGTAACGTAATTGATCATGCACTGATCACGTGACTGATCATGTACTGATCACGTGATTGATCATGCACTGATCAAGTGTCTATCATGCACTGCTTACCTGGCTGATCATACAATGTTCACATAGCTACTATGTACTGGTCACATGACCGATCATGCACTGATCACGTAATTGATCATGCACTGATCAAGAGGCTGATCATACACTGATCACGTGACTGACCATGCACTCTTCACGAGACTCATCATGCACTGATCACGTGGCTATCATGCACTGATCACGTGGCTGATAATACACTGATCACGTGACTAATCATCCAGTGTTCACGAGACTGATCATGCACTGATCACGTGGATATCATGCACTTATCCCGTGTTTGATGATAGACTGTTCACGTGTCTGACCATGCACTGATCACGTGGCTGATCATACACTGTTCACGTAACTGATCATGCACTGATCACGTGGATACAATGCACTGATCACGTGGCTGAACATGCACTGTTCACGCGGCTTATAAAACACTTGTCACGTGACTGATCATGCACTGATCACGTGGCACTCATGCACTGATCACGTGGCTGATCATATTCTGCTCACGTAACTGATCATGCACACATCAGGTGGCTATCATGCACTTCTCACCTGGCTGGTCATGCAATGTTCACGTAACTACCATATACTGGTCACGTGACTGATCATGCACAGATCACGTAAATGATCATGCACTGTTCACGTGACTGATTATGTACTGATCACGTGACTGATCATGCACTGATCACATGGCTATCATGCACTGATCACGTGGCTGATCATGCAATGATCACGTAGCAACCATTTACTGGTCACGTGACTGATCATGCACTGATCACGTGGCTGATCACACACGTATCACGTGACTGATCATGCACTGATCACGTGGCTATCATGCACTGATCACGTGGCTATCATGCACGGATCACGTGGCTGATCACACACGTATCACGTGACTGATCATGCACTGATCACGTGGCTATCATGCACTGATCACGTGGCTATCATTCACTGATCACGTGGATATCATGCACTGATCACGTGGCTGATCACACACGTATCACGTGACTGATCATGCACTGATCACGTGGCTATCATGCACTGATCACGTGGCTGATCATGCAATGATCATGTAGCTACCATGTACTGGTCACGTGACTGATCATGCACTGATCACGTAATTGATCATGCACTGAACACGTGAATAATCATGCACTGATCACGTGACTGATCATACACTGATCATGCGGCTATTATGCACTGCTACTTACCTGATCATGCAATGATCACGCAGCTACCATGCACTGGTCACGTGACTGATCATGCACTGATGACGTAATTGATCATGCACTGATCACGTGGCTGATCATGCACTGATCACGTGACTGATCATGCACTGATTACGTGACTGATCATGCACTGATCACGTGGCTATCATGCACTGATCACTTGGCTGGTCATACACTGATCACGCAGTTACCATGTACTGGTCACGTGACTGATCATGCACTGAGGACGTAATTGATCATGCACTGATCACGTGGCTATTCATGCACTGATCACGTGGCTGATCATGCACTGATCACGTGGCTATCATGCACTTATCACATGGCTGGTCATACACTGATCTTATAGCTACCATGTACCGGTCACGTGAATGATCATACACCCATCAGGTGACTGATCATGCACTGATCACGTGGCTATCATGCACTGACCACGAGACTGAAAATGCACTGATCACGTCTAATCATGCACTGATCACATGACTGCCCATGCCCTGATCATGTGGATGATCATACACTAATCATGTGACAGATCATGCACTGATCACGTGGCTGATCATGCACTGATACGGTGACTGAGCATAGACTGATCACATGACTATCATGTAGTGATCACGTGACTTAATGGCGCTGACCATGTGACTGATCATGCGCTGATCATGTTTGCTATCATACACTGATCATGTGCCTCTGGAGGCAATAAACAAAGAGCAGAGTAGGCACGAATCAAACAGTAAGCAGGCAATAATCATGGAACTCAGCTGTGAGGAATCATGCTGCTCAGCTGGCAATAATCAAGCAGCTGAGCAGGCAGGAATTACGCAGCACAGCTGGCAATTGTCAAGCAGATGACAGGCAGGAATCGTGCAGCTCAGCTGGCAATTGTCAAGCAGATGAGCAGACAATAATTACGCAGCTCAGCAGGCCCTGATCACGTGACTGAGCATGCACTGTACACGTGGCTGATCATACACTTATTAAGTGATTGATCATGCACTGATCACTTGGATATCATGCACTGATCACGTGGCTGATCATACACTGTTCACGTGTCTGACCATGCACTGATCACGTGGCTGATCATACACTGCTCTCGTAAGTGATCATGCACTGATCACGTGTCTATCATGCACTGATCACGTGACTGATCATGCACTGGTCACGTGACTGATCATGCTCTGATCAAGTGGCTATCATGCACTGATCACTTGGCTGATCATGCAATGATCATGAAGCTAACATGTACCAGTCACGTGACCGATCATACCCCCATCAGGTGACTGATCATGCACTGATCACGTGGCTATATTGCACTGATCACGTGGCTATCATGCAGTGATTACGTGGATGATCATGCAATGATCACGTAGCTACCATGCACTGGTCAAGTGACTGATCATGCACAGATCACGTGTCTGATCATGCACAGATCACGTGACTGATCATGCACTGATCACGGGGCTATCATGCACTGCTCACGGGGCTGATCATGCAATGATCACATAATTGATCATGCACTGATCACCTGGCTTATCATGCATTGATTATGTGACTGATCATGTGCTGATCATGTTTGGTGTCACACACTAATCATGTGCTTCTGGAGGCAATGAACATAGAGCTGAGTAGGCAGGAATCAGTCAGCAGGCTATAATCATGGAACTCAGCTCTGAGAAATCATGCTGCTCAGCTGGCAATAATCAAGTAGATGAGCAGGCAGGAATTACGCAGCACAGGTGGCAATTGTCAAGGAGATGACAGGCAGGAATCGTGCAGCTCAGCTGGAAATTGTCAAGCAAATGAGCAGACAGTAATCACGCAGCTCAGCAGGCCCTGATCACGTGACTGAGCATGCAATGTTCACGTGGCTGATCACACAACTATCACGTGACTGATTATACACTGATCATGTGTCTGATCATGTACTGATCACGTGGCTATCAGGCACTGATCACTTGGCTGGACATACACTGATCACGTGTCTGATCATGCACTGATCACGTGGCTGATCATGCACTGATCACGTGACTGATCATGCACTGATCTCGTGTCTGATCATGCACTGATCACGTGGCTATCATGCACTGCTCACGTGGCTGATCATGCGATGATCACGCAGCTACCATGTACTGGTCACGTGACTGATCATGCACTGATCACGTGACTGATCATGCAGTAATCACGTGGCTATCATGCACTACTCACGTGGCTGATCATGCAATGATCATGTAGCTACCATGTAGAGGTCACGTGAATGATCATACACCCATCAGGTTACTGATCATGCACTGATCACGTGGCTATCATGCACTGATCACGAGACTGATCATGCATTGATCACGTCTATATCATGCACTGATCACATGACTGCCCATGCACTGATCACGTGGGTGATCATACACTAATCATGTGACAGATCGTGCACTGATCACGTGGCTGATCATGCACTGATACCGTGACTGTGCATGGACTGATCACATGACTATCATGTAGTGATCACGTGACTTAATGGCGCTGATCATGTGACTGATCATGCGCTGATCATGTTTGCTATCATACACTGATCATGTGCCTCTGGAGGCAATAAACAAAGAGCTGAGTAGGCACGAATCAAACAGTCAGCAGGCAATAATCATGGAACTCAGGTGTGAGGAATCATGCTGCTCAGCTGGCAATAATCAAGCAGCTGAGCAGGCAGGAATTACGCAGCACAGGTGGCAATTGTCAAGCAGATGACAGGCAGGAATCGTGCAGCTCAGCTGGCAATTGTCAAGCAGATGAGCAGACAGTAATCACGCAGCTCAGCAGGCCCTGATCACGTGACTGAGCATGCACTGTTCACGTGGCTGATCATACACTGATCACGTGATTGATCATGCACTGAGCACTTGGATATCATGCACTGACCACGTGGCTGATCATACACTGTTCATGTGTCTGACCATGCACTGATCACGTGGCTGATCATACACTGCTCACGTAACTGATCATGCACTGATCACGTGGCTATCATGCACTGAATACGTGGCTGAACATGCACTGTTCACGTGGCTGATCACACACCTGTCACGTGACATATCATGCACTGATCACGTGGCACGCATGCACTGATCACGTGGCTGATCATACTCTGCTCACGTAACTCATCATGCACACATCACGTTTCTATCATGCACTGCTCACGTGGCTCGTCACGGAATGATCACGTAGCTACCATATACTGGTCACGTGACTGATCATGCACGGATCACGTCAATGATCATGCACTGTTCACGTGCCTGATCATGTACTGATCACGTGACTGATCATGCACTGATCATGTGTCTGATCATGCACTTATCACGTAATTGATCATGCACTTATCATTTGGCTGATCATGCACTGATCACGTGGCTGATCATACACTGATCACGTGACTGATCATGCACTGATCACGTGGCTGATCATGCACTGATCACGTGGCTATCATGCACTGATCACGTGGCTATCATGCACTGATCACTTGGCTGGACATATACTGATCACGTGCCTGGTCCTGCACTGATCACGTGGCTGATCATGCACTGATCACGTGACTGATCATGCACTGATCTCGTGTCTGATCATGCACTGATCACGTGGCTATCATGCACTGCTCACGTGGCTGATCATGCAATGATCAGGCAGCTACCATGTACTGGTCACATGACTGATCATGCACTGATCACGTGACAGATCATGCAGTGTTCACGTGGCTATCGTGCACTGCTGACGTGGCTGATCATGCAATGATCATGTAGCTACCATGTACAGGTCACGTGAATGAACATACACCCATCAGGTGACTGATCATGCACTGATCACGTGGCTTTCATGCACTGATCACGAGCCTGATCATGCACTGATCACGTCTATATCATGCACTGATCACATGACTGCCCATGCACTGATCACGTGGATGATCATACACTAATCATGTGACAGATCATGCACTGATCACGTGGCTATCATGCACTGCTAACGTGGCTGATCATGAAATGATCACGCAGCTACCATGTGCTGGTCACGTGACTGATCATGCACTGATCACGTGGCTGGTCATGCACTGATCACGTGGCTTTAATGCCCTGATTACGTGGCTGATCATACACTTTTCACGTGCCTGGTCATGCACAGATCACGTGACTAATCATGAACTTATCACGTGGCAATAATGCACTGATCACGTGGCTGATGTACTGTTCAAGTTCCATGGTCATGCACAGATCACGTGACTCATCATGAACTTATCACGTGGCT